>NC_053489.1:476376192-476641192 GCF_905171775.1 Rana temporaria | reverse complement strand
GTGGTTGTAAAGGTTAGTTTTTTTATTTAAATAAAAAACATGTCATACTTACCTCCACTGTGCACAGAGTGGCCCCGATCTTCGAATGCCGGACTCGGCCCTGCCCCCACGAATGCCGAAAACTATGTACACTGGACATTTTTCACCTGCTACTAGGGGTGTCTGGCGTGTTATTTATTTTACCCGCCTCTAAATACCCCTGCATGTTAGCCTATGTGTCCATGCACAAATAAAGAATTTAAAAGGAGTTTAGAGGCAGAAGAAAAAAAAAACACTGCCAGTGCATCCAAGAGCAGCAGCGTTTAGGCAGAAAAAAATGATTAACACCTGTAAATGCACCTCAACACCAGAAACGTTTATCGTTTGAGCTTTAATTAATTTCAATGGCCAGAATAAATCCTTCTGGCCAATTAAATGAATTAACCCCCACGCGCTTGATGCTCCTAAAACACATTACACACTTTTTCTGCCAAAATGCTGCTGCCAAGAGGAAAGGCTTTAAGGAGAGCAAAACATCTTGTGTGCATGAGGCCTTAATCATGAGATATGTTTTATATCCACCTTTGCTGTGGTGGTCCAAATTTCGATAGAAAGCAAGGCCATAGACTGGTTGGGGCAGGACTCTGTCTTGACTAGCAGGGGAGTACAGTTTGGTTCTAAAGGCCAAGTGACCCAATTGTTTAAGGAAACCTGTGGTAAGAGAAATACGTATGCCACCACTGCGAATTTCCTTCTGAGAGGGCTTGCTGCCTGACCATCTCTAGCTTCCAAATTGTCTGATCTGGAGCTTAGAGATCAAAGAGTGATGAGAGAACACCTTATTTACATACTTGTTACAAGACATCATAAAACTAATTATGGATGCCCCTAAATCATGAACAGGGCCAGGCAACAAGCATCAGATGGGATAGAGAGCAATGGCAGCCCACATATTCTCTCGCTACGTTTCTTCAACAGCTAAATCATATGAAAAAACTGTGTTTTAACCCCTTCCATACAGGGCACTTATACACCTTCCCGCCCAGACCAATTTTCAGCTTTCAGCGCTGTTGCACTTTAAATTACAATTGCGCGGTCATGCTACACTGTACCCAAACTAAATTTTTATCATTTTGTACCCACAAATGGAGCTTTCTTTTGGTGGTATTTGATCACCTCTGGGATTTTTATTTTCTGCAAAAAAAAAGACCAAAAATTTAGAAAAAAAAAAAATGTTTTTGTTTCCGTTATAAAACATTGTAAATAAGTATGTTTTCTCCTTCACTAATGGGCACTGATGGTACTGCACTGACAAGGTGGCACTGATGGGCACAGATGAGGTGGCACTGATGTGGTGGCATTGATGATGGGCACCAATATGCGGCACTGATGGGCAGCACGGATGGGCACTGATGGGTGGCACGGATAGGTGGCACAGATAGGTGCCACGGATGGGCAGGGATAGGCGGCACAGATGGGCAGGGATAGGCGGCACCGATGGGCAGGGATAGGCGGCACGGATGGGCAGGGATAGCTGGCACAGATGGGCAGGGATAGCTGGCACAGATGGGCAGGGATAGCTGGCACAGATGGGCAGGGATAGGCGGCACAGATGGGCAGGGATAGGCGGCACGGATGGGCAGGGATAGGCGGCACGGATGGGCAGGGATAGGCGGCACGTATGGGCACTGATAGGTGGCATGGATGGGCACTGATAGGTGGCATGGATGGGCACTGATAGGTGGCATGGATGGGCACTGATAGGCACTAATGTGTTGTACTAATGGATGCCAATCAGTGCCAAACAATGCCTGCCAATCAGTGATGCCCATTGTGGCACTGATTGGCATCCATTATGTGTCATCCCTGGTGGTCTAGGGTGGCATACCTTTGATTTAAATCCCTGGTGATCTAGTGGAATCCCTGGTGGTCAGTGGGCATCCCTGGTGGTCCAGTGGGCATCCTCAGGGGGGACTGTGCTGATAATCGATCAGCACAAACCCCCCCTGTCAGAGGAGCAGCCGATCGGCTCTCCTCTACTCACGTCTGACAGACGCGAGTGAGGAAAAGCCGATTACCGGCTTTTGCTGTTTACATCGTGATCAGCCGTGATTGGACACGGCTGATCACGTGGTAAAGTGTCTCCGTGAGAGACACTTTACCTAGATCGGTGCTGCGGGGTGTCAGACTGACACCCTGCAACAAAGATCGCCGCGATGCGCGCCCCCGGGGGGCGCATCAGCTCAGAATCCTGAGGACGTCATATGACGTCCAGTCAGGATTCTACAACCACTTTGCCGCCGTCAATCTGTCATTGGCGGGCGGCAAGTGGTTAAATAATGTAAGATCTTAAATTTTAAGTCCTGATGGCCATACCCAAATGTCCTTCGTACAACAGAATAATCGTTCACCCATTTCATGAAAAACAAAGAGAACATGTATAACCTTTAATAAAAGAAAAAAAAAAAAAAAAAGGATTTCTCGACTTATTTAGTTTTTTTTACCTTATTTATTTCCAATGTCGGCAATGATTCAGAATCAGTTTTTGCCAGCTGTAGTTTGTTCTCTGGTACATACAACTCCTTGACTTCATAAGATGCGTCAACGGGCACAATATCCTATTTGTGTAGGAAAAATCAGAGAGGAATTAGTGTTCTCAGCTGTAAAACAGATGCATCTAACTTATCAAGAAAGGGAGGTGAAACAACATGCATTATCAAAGTTCATATTGTTTTTCTTGCCTCTAGAGCTTAATATTTCTTACATTTTCTTCAAGAATAATAATAAGTACAAGAGTTTTGTGGGTTTAGGTGAATATATTTTCTGGACAGAGCCCGTGGCTGGGATCATGGGAAGAACACAGATTCTTACAATGCCCGGCCAATGAACTCAAAGAGGACTCCAGGGGAAATTCATAATGCACTGGACTGAAAAACATTCTGGGTCCACCGTGTTTCGCATTCATGTTTCTGCACCATCCTGAATATGTTTAATATACACAACATAAAACAATAAGAGAAGCCACTCTGTCGCACTGGAAACACCAAAGTCTGTGTAACAAGCAATGTTCTGGAAATTAAACAGAGACCATTACATCAACGTAAAATAAACAAACATCTTCAAATTCCTGAAGACTAAATATACTGAAAGCATACACTTTAAATTGCTTTTTTTTTTCTCAGAAAAACAATACTATGTGTTTTGTTTAAACCAGAAAAGGACAATAGAGCTCAACTCAGGCCATTTTGTTTAAGGTAGGGAAAGGGTTAGAACCTCTGTTTTTTAGTTTTTATTGCTGTCAAAATCTGCAGTGGAAAGATTTTTTGTTCTCATCTACCCCTATGACAAAGTGTCGCATGGACAGGAATAATAGGAAATCTCTACAATGGGAAGGGACAATGACCCCAACAAAAACACTTATTTTATAGTAAGGTGGGAAAGGGTTAAAACCATTGTCAAGTACTCATTGCCCTCTGTATCTACTTGTCTAGGTGACACCAGTTGAATTTCTTATCCTGTAGATGCAGGAACAAAATGGGGAAACTCGGATGCTGACATAATAAAAATCTTATAGAAATTCGAACCTATTCCCTATTATATCCAATATATATATATATATATATATATATATATATATATATATATATATATATATATATATATATATATATATATAAAAATACGGCCAGCATTAAATTAAATTATACAAAAGCTCTGATGAAGGGGGCCCATTCCCCCGAAAAGTGTTAGCATTCCAAACGCAGCATACATGGCTGGATGACTATGGCTGGAGACTCGTTTGATGCGCTTGTTCCAACCCATGTTTGGGAGCATGTTTTTAGCTTCTGAATTCAATACATTTTGTTGATGGTAATGTATTAGGCGTTAGCGCCCTCCTGTGTATTTTTGCAATAAAATTACATAAAACTGAAGACCTTTTCCTGTGCCTGAACTGCAGCAGGTAGTGGTTATAACCTGCCTTACTCTTGTAAATGCAGAGGTTTCAGAGCATCAGCATTTACAATGTATTTCCTGAAAACGATTGCTCTGACTGCAGCCTTCTGTGTGCAACAACATGGTCAGTGTCATGTTAATCGCAGCTTAAACTCCTATTTTTAACCACCCCACACCTGCCCAGGTAAACAAGGCCTTAAAGGGGGTAAACCAGTTTCTAGGAAGAATTCAATTTAATAAATGAGCTTTAATGAATTTACTGTTCATCATACATTTAGAAAAAGTATTTAAATATTAAATGATTTTTATTATTACTAATTGAATGAATGAGATCTATATCGTGTTAAGGCCAGGCTAGTCAAGTTCCTCCACCCCAAACTCACTCATCCATGTCTTTATGGACCTTGCTTTGTGCATTGGTGCACAGTCATGTTGGAACAGAAAGGGGCCATCCCCAAACTGTTCTCACAAAGTTGGGAGCATGAAATCATCCAAAGTGTCTTGCTTTGCTGACGCCTTAAAGCAGAGGTCCACACAATTTATTTATTTAAAGTGGAGTTCCACCCATTTTTTTATGTTTGTCTGTGCTGCATGCTCTAATCTCATAGTGTTCAGAACGGACAATTTTTATTTAATTTGTTGCTTGTAAATACCTTTATTTTGTAGTCCTTCATTACTTCCTCCTCCTTATTTGCCTAGGCTATTTGCAAGGGTTTCTGGGATAGGCATCATGTTTCCCAGTAGTCCTTGCAAACCTGACTGAAACCTATTACATTGCTTGTGCACTGAGCATGTGCGAGATATGAAAAGCAGAAATCCAGGAAGTCATACAGTCTGGATTCATGATGCCCACACTTAAGATGGCCACGGTCTATTTCTAGATTATAAACTATTTAAATGCTGTAACAACCTAACAAAACGGACCTTAGTTTACAGACTAACTTTACTAGAATACATTAAGCTTGTGTATTACAGGGGTATTTATATTTAAAAAGTGAAATTGTGGGTGGAACTCCCCTTTAAAGGCCAGCAGCTATAAAATACTGCAGCTGCCGACTTACCTGTCCAGCGCACCCGCGATATCTGCCGAGTAATCGCTCGTCTCGGCTGCCCCCGCCGCCATCCTCCGTGAGGGAATCAGGAAGTGAAGCATTGCGGCTTCACTGCCTGGTTCCCTACTGCACATGCGCGAGCGGCGCAGCCCGTCCTCACTTGTCCCTGCTCTCTCTTGGGAACAGTGCGTTTCCCAGAAGACAGCGGGGGGGCGCGACTCCCACAGGAGTCTATGCCCGGAAGTGGGTGCAAATACCTGCTCCCCTCCGCTTTATAAGTGTTCTCGTCACTGGAAGTAAAGGGGCCAAGCCCAACCCCTAAAAAAAAAAAAAAAAAACCCACACCATAATCCCCCCTCCACCAAATGATTTGGACCAGCACACAAAGCAAGGTCCATAAAGACATGGATGAGCAAGTTTGGGGTGGAGGAACTTGACCGGCCTGCACAGAGTTCCGACCTCAACCCAACAGAACACCTTTGGGATAAATTATAGCAGAGACTGCTAGCCAGGCCCAGTTGTTATAGCTACAAAGGGTGGGCCAACACAATATTGAACCCTACGGACTAAGAATTGGATACCATTAAATTTCATGTGTGTAAAGGCAGGCATCCCAATACTTTTGGCAATATAGTATGTATGTATGTATGTATGTATGTATGTATGTATGTATGTATGCATGCATGTATGTATATATACACATACACACACACACACACACACACACACACACACACACACACACACACACATATAAACACAGACACTACAGTTTGATTTCGATTTTTACGATATATCACTGCTGCACCACTGTATTTTAGGAGTGAGATCACTTTGATTAACAAACTTCTGTCTAAATGTAATATTAAACATTAGATTCAATTATACGTTTCCTTTAAGTAACTCCACACTTTAAAAACAATAGCCTGCTTTCTGGAGGTCTCCTTTAAGTTCACAGTTTTATTATATGAACAATAAAACTAAAAATCAATGCACATGTAACCATTTAAAAAGCTGTGAAACCAGGCTGAGATTGAAGATGCTCTATATAAAACAAGATTAATGTTTGGTCTAGTGGTGCTAGAAACGTTGAAAAGATGCATTTTTACATAAAAGACAGCTAAGGAAACAAAATGCATAAGAACGTGATCCGTTTTCATTAAGAAAGTCAACTGCAGTAATAGTTTGGTTAAAAAAAAATACAACTGTCATTTTAGCAAACAATAAATATTAGACATGAAAGACTGGAAATTGTCGTCATAAAGAAAAGCAAACACGCCCCGGCACCAATGATGTATACTGCTGATGCAGCCAAAACTTCATCTTGTAATTGGAAACTGAAAATGATTAGTACAAGAGATGAGTTAAGAATTCCAGATACAACACTGCCCCGCCACCATACATCAAACACTCCCGAGTAGCACAAGCTCTATTTAGAGTGTGCTTGCTGTTCCAAGATAAAGAGCAGGCTTGTTCTGTAGAGCATCTCTGAAAAGTACACTAATAGCCTTTAGCACAGGGGTGGACCACCTTCCATTTCCCAGCATTTAATGAACTACATCTCCAATAAAGCTCAAGTAGCACTCCTCCACTTAACAGGATATTTCAAACTTTGTGTGACATCATAGATGTAAACTGCCATTACAACAAGGTGACAGTCTTGGATCACCTAAACACGACTTCCTTCTCTTTTTTTGGTCTTTGCACTCGCTGTGGGATTGCACGAAACTATGCAATTTATAAAAACACTTATAGCTACAAATAGCTACATATATTTTTCATTATGATCTAATATTTACCTACAAGAATGAGCTCTATTCTTCAAAAGTGACCAGGCTGTACACTAAAACACAGGAAAACAGTTATAAGATATTAACGAGATGGTACCAAGTGCCTGAAGCCTTAGCTCGGATCTACCCATCAGACCCTGACCTTTGTTGGAGGAGAGGTTGTGGTCAGAAAGGCATATTACTCCACATGTGGTGGGACGATCCCATGATATCGCCTTTCTGGGTTCAGGAACGAATAGCAGAGATTCTGAACATTAATCTTCCCACTTCCCCGATGCACTTCTTACTCCATGTCACCACCATCCCTCTCATTATAACCTGATGCTGCGTACACAGGATGGGTTTTCCCCATCGGAAAAAGTTAGATGTGAGCTTTTGGACAGGAATTCCGACCGTGTGTATGCTCCATCTGACTTTTTCTGTCGGAATTTCCACCAGCAAAAGTTTGAGAGCAGGTTCTTTATTTTCCCAGACGTAAAAAAAATCCTAGCGGAAAAAACATTCGTCTGTATGGAATTCCGACGTGCAACAAACCATGCATGCTCAGAATAAAAAAGAAGCGCCAAACTGCCTATTGAAGTTCATTGATCTTGGCTCATCGTAGGTGTTGTACATCACCACGTTCTTGACGGACAGAATTTGGTGTGACCATGTGTATGCAAGACAAGCTTGAGCGGATTTCCGTCGGAAAATCCATCCAAGGTTTTTCTGACGGGAAAACCGATCCTGTGTACGTGGCATTAGTGTTCTTCCTCACCTTGTCAATGCTGCCAAACATCTACCTATACATTGAAAGAGCCCAATAAGTTTCCAGCCATGGGGAGTGGATCAGGAAGGTTACGAGATTATGTAAAGGCACTCAAGACCACCCCGACTCCATTTGGGCCTCCTGGAGATATCACATGTCGGGGCCCCTCGTCTGTCTCCTCCAGCTCAGATATCACTTTGCTGGCCCTAGCAGACCCTACATTTCAACATGTCCAGGTAAACCGACCGTCCTGAACCTCCCCCCCACTTCTCTGTTTACACCTGTTCCTTTTGGCTATTTTGCAGGATTTTACATGTGGTTCCTTTTCAAGCTCAAGATCAGAATGTGGTTGACGCATTCTAGATCTACAACATTTTCATTCTTGTTCTGTTTTTTTGAAAGGGCGTTTTGTTTATTTTTTTTATATAGAAACACACAAAATGACATAAGAAAAAAATAAAATAAACGTACAAAAATTGCATATGAACAGGTAAAAGTACTGCACACAAGTGGGGCAAAGATATTATAGGTCCTAGAGACTACATATAGCAACAGAAAAATGGGTGACAATACCAATATCCAGGGAGAAATAAGTACCTGAAATTCAGAATATATTTCTACACATACACACACATCTGTGCCACAATCCCCATGTATATAGATAGTAAACAATCAACCTAGACCAGGGATGGACTGGCCATTGGGACTACAGGGAGTTTCCCGGTGGGCCGATGGCTCAGTGGGTCGGCTTCAGTGACAGTGGACCGTCGCCCCCCTCCGGTCCTCTGTCCCTCGCTTCCCGCAGCGCTCACCTGGGGGGGGGGGGGGAACAAAGAAGCAGGGGGAGGACCAGAGGGGTATGGGGGAGGGGACAGACAGCTGACTCAACAGCTATGGCCTGGGAGTTTCTCCCTTCTGTCTAATCTTGTCCCATAAGGGGGGGGGGGGCACCGAACTGATTCTTTGCCCCGGGTGAAATAATGTCTAGCTTCCCCACTGGTACTGCCTATAAGAGTACCAGTACCAGCCGTTCTACTCTAATAAAGTAGAACGGCTAGTGAAGGGGGAGAGAGGGGGCTTGGGTGGCCGGGGAGGTGCGGGAGTTGTCCGGCCGCCATGGGAGAGACCTGTCAAAGTGGGCCAGTCTGGATCAAGTCCAGGGCCAAATTTCTGTCCCAGTCCAGCCCTGACCTAGACAGAGGTACAAAGCATAAAAGTAAATACTAACAGAAGTAGTACAGAAGCACTTGGATTGTTGGGACAAAAAAAGATACCTCCCCCCAAAATGACTCAGATATCCAACCACAGTTGCCAAATAAACTTCTTAGGACATGTCAGACCATTCTAAATCAGTTTAAACTTGGGCAGATTAGCAATAACTAAACAAAAGAACTGTTGAACGGAAGGTGGAACAGCATCTTTCCAGTGTAGCAAAATCAATTGCACAAAACAAAAAGCATGCAAAGAAGAATGTGAGCATGAGTCCGAGGAACAAAGTAATTCAAAATACCCAAAAGTCCAACCTCCAAGGTACTGGAAGATGAAGGGTTTTCTCAAAGAAAATAAATCAATCCTGCCAAAAATTGACAATACGGGACAAACCCACAACATGTGGAAAAGGTCCACCCCACACCCCTTAAGTCTGTCAGCCATACGAATCACATCCTGAAAACATACTTCAGTAGCCTCTTCCCAACCCTCATCAGAGAGCCCAGGCATCAGGCATTAGCCATTGGCCAATGGAATTCTGGGAGGGTTTGGTAAAATGTAGTCACCATCTTGGTGAGTTCCAAATAGAATTGCTATCCTAAGGTCAGAGCCCCAAACTGCATCCAGAAGGCATGACGGAACAAATGATATTTAAAAAAGAACCGATTCTCAAAAGAATCAAAAGGGCTAGTTGAAAAAAAAAACATCATGACATGGGTAATACCATAGCGACTCCATGAGGTCGAGTTGGGGTGACCGTAGAGCTCAGGGAGGTTTGGGTTAGACCAGAAACGGGACATGAGATGACACCCCCAGGGTTGATGATGAGAGCAGTTTCCCCCCTTCTCGCCAAGCCATAAAATAAACATCCACAGGGGGGTAACAAGAGCATCGAGAACCTACAGATCTGTGCAATTCATCTTTCAATGAAGAGGTAGGACCATAGAAGGCAGACAAAAGAGAGATGGAGGGGTTCAGGTCGGTAGAGTGAAACCAGTCATCGGCAAAAGTAAGCTGAGATGCAATGAAGTAGTTTTGCAGCTTAGGGCAGACTAGTCCTTCATCTGAGTTAAGGGCCTATAAGGAGGACCTGGCTATACATGGTTGATTTCAGAGGATTCCAGAGGAAGGATGACAAGTTAGACTCAATATATTGAAAAAAAATTTAAAGGCAGAAAAACAGGGGCTGCTCTAAAAATATACAAAAATGTGGGCAAAAAGATAATTTTAAAGATGTTAATACGACCAATCGAATTGAACGGCAAAGAGGACAGAGTAGGAAGCTTGGCTTCGATCTGTGCAATTGTAGTGGCAATATTAAGGGCCTCAAATTTAGAAATATTATGAATTTGGATGCCCAAAGGAAGGAATGAGCCATCTGTAAATTGGAGCGATTTAGGTAGTCATGCTGCCTTTTTTCACCCCACGCTGATGAAGTCCCACTCATAGGGACGTAACGTCGTACGAGGGGAAGGGGCCACATGTGACGTCACCCGCGATCGCCGACCTAGACTGAAACCCATGCTCTTATGGATGTTTTATGCTGTTTCGCTGCACTCGTTTGAGAGTGCTTATACAGTGAGTGTATTCGTTTTTTATTCTTAAATAAATGTATTTTGGCTTCAGAGAGCACTAGATTTCCTCTCCTTTGTTTTTTATGCCCTGATTGCCATGTCCTGATCCTGAGTCTGACTGATATTGTGGTTCTACTGCTGCATTGCTTGCTGTCCTCTGAGAACAGGTGGTTCTCCGATTATGCTTTGTGACCTATTGCAGGTCGAAGTTGTAAGGTGAGAGGCCATTCCTGCTATTTGGTGGAGGTTCCTTCTGGATATCACCCTTTGGATTTTTGCACTATTATATTCCGATTTGGATCATCTTTTTGCACTTGAGCACTTTATATGGACTCTATTATATAATTTTTAATTATATATCATATATCATATGTTTTAACTTTCTGTATGTATAGTTTAAAATTGTTTGTTTTGCGCTGCACTATTATTATTTTAAGTCATATGACAGAACAGAAACAATGGCAAAGGCCAGAGACTTGTCCCAGCCAACCCACAGTCCAGAAGCCTCTCCAAGCTCCTCCAACACCCGCATTAGATTATTAAACAAAGCCTCCATACCATCCATATATAGCAATGCATAATCCGTGTAAGGAGAATTGTTTTCCTCCAGTGGATCATATCGGATGCCCCCCCCCCCCCGTTGACATCCGACGCACAGCCAGAGCAAATGGCTCAATTGCAAGTGCAAACAGAAGTGGAGAGGGGGCACCCCTGCCGTGTACCGCTCTGCAAGGAAAAAGCTGGGGAAACATCTTTATTAGTACATACTCCAGCCCTTGGGTTGGTATATAAAAGCAGCGAACCCATTGAACATAACCCGCGCCAAAACCCATTTGAGACCTAGTTTCCCACAAAAATGACCATCAAACAGTGTCAAATGCTTTTTGCACATCTAGAAAAAGCACCAACCCACTACACTTCGGAATAGCACCTATATGGATATGTAGATATTGTCGTTGGATATTATATAAAAGTTCTCTTTCCAGGCATGAATCCAGATTGATCAGACTGCACAAGCTATAAAATTACCTTCTGCGGTCTAAGGGCAAGAAGTTTAGCCAAGACCTTAACATCACTGTTCAAAATAGAAATGGGATGATAGGACCCACACAGTAGCTTATCTTTACCAGGTTTTGGCAGAACCACTATTAGAGCTTCAGTCATGGAATCTGGGAGTGCACCCTGTTCCAAGGTTGTACAAAAGAGATCATGTAATATGGGAGCCAGGTCGTCAACATACGCCTGGTACCACTTGCATGGGAGGCCATCCAACCCTGGGGTCTTGTTAGAAGAGAGGGAGTAAATGGCTTCAGTAACCTCTTCCACTATCAGGGGCTTATCTAAGAGAAGTTGTTGGGAGTCACTGAGCATGGGAAAAGTAAGACGTGAAAACCCCAGAAAATGTGGATTCAGTAGGAGACGAGTCAGTATACAAAGTGTCATAATTAGAAGCAAAAAGGTCTGATTAATAACCAAGGGGTCCAAGGAAACTGACCCATCAGGCATCCAAAAAAGTCAGTGCGGGTCAGGTATACTAGTAACTTACTAGGTTTCCCACTATGCTCATGTAGACGAGCCAACAGGTGTAATTTACTAGTCAAGTCAATCATATGTAGTTGTAATGCTCCATGTGTGGCCACCAAAATACCACTGGATTCTAGAAATGGATTGGTGTAATGTCGGGAGTGGGCAGCACCCAAAGAGGTCTCAAGTGCTTATCGAGTGGCACCGCAAGCAGTCCTATAATGATTAATATGCAAAATATAAGAGCTACGCACTACAGCCTTAAATGCATCCCATACAGGGCATGCTGCTGCAGAGCCACTATTTGAGTCCCAGTAACCAGTCTTGTAATTGTGAATGTGTTCCTGCATTTCGGACGTGGAGATCCAGAGAGGACAGTTTCCAAACCCAAAAAGAAGGTTTATGTCACAAAGTCAAGTCTACCTAAACAATGGAATGGTTGAACCCACGGTAAGAGGTCATTGGTAAAAATCACATATACCATCCTGAAGAGAGCATGATAAGATTTAGATGACAGGAATAAACCATATTCAATGGAAAGAACTGAAAAACGTTTTTCAGTTCTTATAACAGACAGAGGGGAGACATTTGACAGAAAGGATGACCGCCGGCTCCATCTGTGTACCGCAGATTATACCGCTTTGCATTCCTATTCCCGGGAAAGGAAAATATGAAGTAGACACCAACACACCAATTGATATCAAGTCAGATCCCTGCGCAAATACGGTGTGACAAAAAGTATTGCTCCAATATATGGAATTGCTGAGTTGCCGAGTTACGAATTCCACTGAGATTCACTCAACCAGGAAGTGGAGGGATTCTGTTGGGAACTATAGAGACCTTGGCTGGGGTGTAAGCTACAAGCGATTCCGATCTCCTTCAAACGAGATCAGAAAATCTGGTAAGCGGCAGCATATTCATTGGTGGAGGAAAAACTGTATTCTATCTGAGACCATCACTTTTCCTGGGGTGTTTTGTTTGTTTGAAGTCACAGATATTACGTTTGGAGTGTACTTTCCTATTGAAATTAAAACACCTGGACTTTCAGAATAATTGCACTTTATACTAATTTCATTTTTAAGTTTATTTGCTTTATGTTTCACAACAGTTGCATTGCATCCCATTTTATGGGATGGTGTTTTTGAACAAGTTCAAACGAACAGGATAGCTGTCTTATTGAATTCATTGTTCATATTCTAGTTACACTAACCTCATGCACTCCATTTATTCATTTTGGCAAGTGGAGTGCATGTGATTTTACTTCTCACGTCATAGTGCACTATTATTTTATGTTTTTTCACAATTAGAGCATTTGTGATCACAGTTATCACGCTTAGTGCATATTATTTGTAGTGTTTCTCATTGCAGAGCAGCCATTTTCTTTAACATTTGCTTCCTATGGTGTGTATCTCACATGGTTAGTTGCAGCAGTGAGTCGTGTTTCTATACACGTTTTTATCTTTAAGACAGCGCAGTATTCCACCTTTACAGATAGCATACTGCAGCTGAAGTGGATGCCTGAGCAAGTTGCGGCAGATTGCAACCAGAACAGAGCCTTTAGAGAATGGAAAAAAATGGACCTGCCCTTGATAAGAAACTCAAAGAGAAGCAGGGAAAAGCATAGAACATTGGATGGCGTGATCCTGCAGCTTTTGCTTGATGTGCTGGTATTTTGCTCTGAGGTTGCAGACATTAGCAAAATAATCCAGTAAAAGGGACACCACTGCATTGTTGATTCAAAGTCTTCCCTTTAGAAGAGCAGCTCGTCAGAGGATGGAATCCCTGTCCCTGTAGTTGAGAAGACAAATCACCATTGTGCGGGGAGGGTTACCCTCAGGGAGAGGCCGACAAGGAACCCGATGTGCCCGTTCAATCACAAAACAGGGGGAAAGATGATCACAGCCAATTTATTTCTTCAGTCAGCTCTCCAGGAAGGCCACAGGATCTGACCCCTTCACCTGCTCAGGAAGACCAACCAGCCTCAAGTTGTTTCTAAGAAGGTGGTTTTCTAGGTCATCAACCGTATCCTACAGGGTCTTAATCTTCCCACCAAAGGTGTTAACTTTGGGTAGGAGAGGGTAAGGCGTGTCCTCTAAGTCACTAATACGCAATTCAGAAACCCAGCCACAGATTTTTGCATATCCTGGGGCATAATAGCAAGATCTATTTTAAGCTCATTCACCTTCCCTATTAAATCTGAATGATTTATCCCAATTGTGTGCAGATAATCCAACAGTGTGGGTTCTGTCCCATCCTCTGCACTATCCTAACTCGGGGAGGTTTGGGAGAGTAAGGTCGGTGGGTCCAAGGCAGCAGAGGAGGGCGGCAGTGAGGCATAAGGAGCTTCTGTAAAAAGATCCAGAGTGGAGGCTGGCGAGATGCATGGCATAGTGAAGCGGAATAGACCAAGCTGTCCAGCAAAAGTGGCAGTTAGAGGGCGTAGACAAATATTTTAAAAGCAGAAGGGCATACATTTTTTTTTCCAAAAGTCCCTGTATCTCCCGGGTGCTTGTCTTTGGCCATTTTGACTGACCAACACAGAAGGGCAGTCTTCCCGTCACACTGGCAGTGTACCAGAATGTAAACTGAGCTGCGCATGCACAGCTCAGTGTATATCTCACAGAGGATTGCAAATGGAATTGTATATTTCACAGAGGAATGTCTCTTCTCAAATAAAACTTCTGCCTGCTTGCAACTTTTTGTTTTTTTAAATTTACTTCTACTTTACTTCTACTTTAAAGTAGAAGTTTAGTCAAAACCTAACTCCCTTTAAACCTACTCTCTGCCACATTCTAAGCCTAAACTATCTAGCCCTGTAAAGAAAAGATTGTTATACTTACCTATTCTTCAGCCACTCTGGTCCCAGGCCAAGCTGTCAGCGGCGGCTTCAGTGTGTTGGAGTGTGCAGGAGAGGCAGCCGACAACAGAATGCTATAGCAACTCTAATGCAAGGAATTTTCCGGCCATTTTCGGTTCTCTCCTTCACATAGCATCCGCCACTGGAGACTGGAGCTGCAAAACTGGCAAGTATAACAAATTTTTTCTTTACAGAGCTAGAAAGATTAGGCTTAGAATGTTGCGCCAGTTGGTTTAGTTTTAGGTTTTGACTAAATTTGCACTAACACTGACAGGGTTGCTTACAATGATCAGCCATTATTCATTTATGTAAAATCTCTATCTCAAAAAGGAAAAAAAAAAAAAAGTTTGCTGTAACCGCAACTTATAGTGTTACTAAACCCAGTAATATGAAGATAGCTCATCCGCCCCACGCAGTGCCCACAGCTTATAAATCATATTTTTTTTTACATTAAAATACTGCCACTATATACCTCTTTGGCTCATCTGTATACCATGATCACGTGATAAACTGCAGGGTCCGCCCGAGTGCTGAGAGTTTAGGAAGAAGAAGATTTCCACTACAGCCTGTGTCCTCATGCTGTTATGAGAGGCGGATCATCCATCAACCAAAGGATGTAACATTCCACCCACTGTGTTCTTTTTTAGTTACTGGGCCTGGAGGGAGAGACTGGGCTGTCATTTAGGCTCTGTATACACGCCCAAATGTGTGATGTCAATATCATGTGATATGAAAAGCTCAGCTCAACAAGGAAAAGTTCTCTCCAGCAACAGAGACCAAACTGACCATGTGCAGCTTTACTACTCTGTCTTATTTATCTGACCTTGCCCAGAATAACCCTGCAGGAGGGGAAGGATCTGTGCATACAAGTTTAAAAAGGATTAACCCCTTAAGTTGCACAGTGAGTATATTAAGCATGCTATTCTGCATACACAGATTTTACTGTTGTGGGTTTAGTAACACATTAAGACAGGTGTCTGGATCACCAAGTGAAAGCAAAAAAAAAGTGAAGAGGTTACTCCCCATAAGAAAATTCTCGTACAACAGAATACAACTTCAGAAGGGACGCAACGTGTTGACTAGTTTTGTATGTGTTCTTTCGTTTCTGAGCATGCGTAGTCTTGCTCTTATGATTTTTTCGTACGAAAGCCATACCAATTAAACGAAAATCGAACGTTGAGTTCACATCCGCCAAAAATGTTATAGTCTGCACATCCTCCTTTTGTAGGACGAAAAACCGGAATCGGCTGTCAAAAGCACCGTACTAACAATCCGAAAATCGGCAGATCGTTCGTCAGACAAAAATTTTCTTCCGATTTTCGTATTGTGTGTATGGGCCTTAACACTACCCTCTCTCCAGACTGATAATGCGGTTGTCCAACGGTGCCTTCGTTACACTGGAATGGGAGGCAACTTAGGACAGGAAGTGTGTCACTGGCTGAATCACCAGGTGAAAATAAAGGAAAAAATAAGGAAAAGAAAAACAAATTCAGCCAACACTTTCAGGCTACGTTTACAGCTAGCTTTCTGTGAACCTTTTTTTTTCGTGCTACATATATAGGGTAGCCCATTCATTTATGCACAACAAACATACCAAAGAAAATCTTTTTTGGGTATTCAGCATCTGCTTTTCACGTTTGGGGGTGCCATTTACAATGAAATGCGTTTTCCACATTCACAGAATGCTTGAATATGAATGCAGCCTTAAGGATTAGTAGGCTGCAATACATTCACTGTGTGTGTTTGGGTTTAATACTGCTTTTAGCATGTAAATGTTCAATGCAGCTCATCTCTTTCAAGGCAAGTCTTTCCTTTACGTACTAGAGTCGTCGGTTTGAATACCAACCACAGCACTGCGTGCCTACATGGGTTTCCTCGGGGTACGTCAGTTTCCTTCCACACTCCAAAAACATGCTGGTAGATTAACTGGCTCCTGTCTAAATTGGCCCTAGTATGTGTATGTATGAATGTGCATTAGGGACCTTAGATTGTAAGCTCCTTGAGGGAAGGGGTGATGAGAATTTACAATATGTAGAGCTATGTAAATTGACCACGCTATACAAGTACATGTAATAAATAATAAATAAAATAATCTGTATTATGTAAGCAGTCATTTAGCAAGGGTGACAACTACACTTGTTTGAAAAAAAGAGAAAAGGATTGACAAATCTATGTGAGAATCAACTTCAAGTAAACACAAACTGCACAGGTCACCTCAAAAACGGTTTTCAAGTAATCAAGCCAATGATCATGATAAATGTGCCCTTGCAGACACAGTACACTATAGTTTTCATTTAAAGAGAAATATGATGATGTGCAAGAAAGAGCTTTGCAATCCTTAAAATGTAGCGCCAGGGTGACATCTCCTGGACAGTAAGAAAAATGCACAAAACCTAGGAAAAGAGCATACAAATTAAATTGCCTTGCATGTAACAAAAATAGCAGCAGATTGCAGCACTGAAATGTCATAGTATTTAAAGTGGTTGTAAACCCACTATTTGGACTTTTACCTACAGGTAAGCCTACAACAAGGCTTACCTGTAGGTAAGGAGAATATCTCCTAAACCTGCACGGTTTAGGAGATATTACCCCCGCAATGCGGGCGGCGCATGCGCAGGGGGGACTCCACGGCTGAAGGACCGGCATCGCCGGACCCTGCCGATTTTAAATCTCCCGCGCGCACGCGCGGGAGTGACGTCATCGCCGCTCCAGCCAATCACAGCGCTGGAGCGGCGATACCCGGAAGACACGCCGGAGCAAGATGACATCCTGCTCGGCGTGGACCAGGTAAGTGGTACACACCTCGTTCCGAGGTAAGTATTTCATAATAGGCTAGTATGCGGTGCATACTAGCCTATTATGCCTTTTGCATTGCAGGTTTGGGGGGGGGGGGGGGAAGTTTATGCGGTTTACAACCGCTTTAAACAAACTAGTGTCTATTAGATCAGGGTACAAGCTATAACAGATGGACTAAAAACCAAATCCAGCAGGTATTGTACCGTATTGCAAAAGTTTTTAAATTTTATTTCAGCACACTCCAATTAACTGCCGAGAATTTGTGGGAACCAAGATTGTATTTTAAACCAATTTAATGTATTAAAAATTATACAAATATACTTTCTTTTAGTTCTTAAAAGTAGAACTATAGGCAAAACTCCCCCCCCCCCCCATTTTGGATAGAGTGAGGGAGGGTTATGTCAGATAACCCTGTCAGATTTCTATCTGTGTCCCATTGCAGGGATTTTCCTTCACTTCCTGTCCCATAGCTAAACAGGAAGTGAGAGGAAATGGCTGCAAATTAAGGGAGCTCCTTGGGGACCCCCAGGTCACCAAAGCTAGTGTTCCCATTGGAAGATTTCCCCTTCATTACTTTTCTGGGGACAACCCAAAGTTTGGAGTTTTCTTTTACTTTCACTTTCAATGATAATGGTTAACAGGACAAATAGAGAGGATGAATCAAGGGGCACAGACAGCAATAGAAACTGACAGGTGTTCTAATCACTCTCCACTCTGTCCAAAAGTAAACTGCCTTTAGTTACACTTCAAGGTATGACATCTGGGCAAATTATTTTGATTGAAATGGCCATTTATGCTGGGTTCACACTTGTACGACAAACGCTCCGACATTGGGAGCTCATGTTGCATGATGTGTGAAAATCAATGCTTCCCTATGAGAGCCGACTTAACTTGTCCGACACAAGTCGGTCCGACTTTGAAAATGCTCCCTGCACTACTTTGGTCTGACTTTGATCCTACTTTATTCCACTGAATTCGACTGAATATCACTGAAGTCAGATCAAAGTTGGATGGTCGTCTTAACTGATCCGACTTTGGCATGCGACTTGTGCTCTGATGATCTTGAAGGGAAAATAAAATAACAAAATAAAAATAAAAAAAAGGCACGGGTTCCCCCTCCAAGACCATACCAGGCCCTTCAGGCTTTGTTAAAGGGGTCTTCCAGAATCTGATTAACCCCCCCGCCCGCAGAACCCCCACAACCACCGGCCAGGGTTGTGGGGATGAGGCCCTTGTCCCCATCCTCCCCATGTTGAGGGCATGTGGCCTGGTACGGTTCAGGAGGGGGGGCGCTCTCTTGTCCCCCCCCTCTTTTCTGCGGCCGGCCAGGTTACGTGCTCGGATAAGGGATCTGGTGTGGATTTTTGGGGGGAACTCCACGCCATTTTTTTTTTATTTGGGGTGGAGTTCCCCTTAAAATCCACACCAGACCTGAAGGGTCTGGAATGGATATTTGGGGGGAACCCCACATCTTTTTTTTTTTTAAATTGACGGCGGGGTTCCCCTTAATATCCATACCAAAACTGAAGGGCCTGGTAATTGAATTTGGGGGTTTCCCACGCTTTTTTTTTTTTATATAAATGAATTCTCTCCGAATTGCCGGGAGCCGACAATTCATTATAGCCGCGAGTCATTTTTAAATTACTTTTTTTCCTTCAGAAATGACATTTTGTGCAGAGACAGTTCTAAGTACGGGAAACGCACGCTTTTTCACGGGCATACTATACACCCCCCCCCCCCCTAGGTATGAAATTTAAAGGAATATTTCACTTTTATTGTTTCACTTTAAGCATTATTAAATTCACTGCTCCCAAAAAAACTGCAGTTTTTAAAACTTTTTTTTGCATTGATACATGTCCCCTGGGGCAGGACCCAGATCCCCAAACACTTTTTAGGACAATAACTTGCATATTAGCCTTTAAAACTAGCACTTTAGATTTCAAATGTTCGAGATCCCATAGATTTTAACAGGGTTCTAAAGGTGTGTTCGCAGGTTCTGGTGCGAACCGAACAGGGGGTATTCGGGTCATCCTTAATAATGATGTAGTGAATTTTTTTTTTATAAAAAAAATCAATAAAAAAAACTTTAACCACTTCAATACCAAGCACTTCCCCTCTTCCTGCCCAGGACAATTTTCAGTGCTGTCGCACTCTGAATGACAATTGCGCGGTCATACAACACTGTACCCAAACTAAATTTTTATCATTTTCTTCCCACAAAAAGCTTTGTTTTGGTGGTATTCTTATTTTTTGCTAACTAAAAAAAAAGGGGGGAAACAAAGGTTTTCTTTGTTTTTTCCTTCACTGACGGGCACTGATAAGGTGGCACGGATATGTAAAATTGATGGGCACTGATAGGCGGCATAGATGGTCACTGACAGGCCGCACTGATGGACACTAATAGATGGTAATGATGGGCAGCACTGATGAGGTACTGACTGGTGTTACTGCTAGGCACTGAGATGGGCACTGAGAGACTTTATTAAGGGGGCACTGACTCACAGCTGATTATCAACACAAACCCCATCAAATGTGCCAATGTGCTGATTATCAGCACAGACCCCCCCCCCCCTCTGACAGTGAGAGCCGCCGATCGGTTTTCCCTGTCAGCGTAAACCAAGGAATGCCGTTCACCGGCACTTCCTGGTTTATGCGATGATCAGCTGTGATTGGTCACAGCTGATCACGTGGTAAGAAGCCTCCGTCAGAGGCTCCTTACCACGATCGGAGATGTGGTGTGTCAGACTGACACGCTGCATTTGCGATCGCCGCGCGCCAGCATGTTGTCCTGTTGGATGTCATATGACGCCCCGTCAGCATAACAAACACTTTCTGCTATAGACCGCACGGGAAGTGATTAAACATCAAAATGTATACTAAAAACCATGCACAATTCGTGTTAATAAATATACAAAATATAGGCTATGTATTAATGCTGGAGAGTGCAAAATCAGGTGCAACTCCGCAAAGAAACCAATCAGCTTTCAGGTTTTATTGCCAAAGCTTAATTGAACAGGCTGAAGTTAGAAACCGATTAGGTACCATGCACAGCTGCACCAGATTCTAAATGCTCCAGTTTTAGTAAATCTCCCACATTGTGTCAAACAATTCAAGTGTGATAACAAGTTGGTGATGTGAAGTGCTCAATTCACTATTGCTCAGGGCTACTTGACATCATTGCTGAAGACACACATTGGGTGGAGCAATGCGAGGTGACTGTATGCTGGAGTTAAGCGGCCTCTATCTGCTTGATTTCTACATATTGTAGTGCCGCTTATAATCCATGCTGAGAGATACTTTTATCAAATGCGAGTGCAATAAAGTTTTAATAAATAAATACCTACTGGGAACAATAAGGAAAGTGTGTGTTTGGGATTCATCTAGGATTGCACCAATATATTGGTGGGCGAAAATAGGGTCATCAGCTTCTGCCGATAGGAAAAAAGGTGCTGATAATGAATGTGAAGACATGCATAGAACTTAAAGGGATGCATTTTTATTGAGCTTTTTTTTTTTTTAATGCAAACACACTTCAAAACTATTCATTAAAATGTCCAAGAACATTTTGAACTTATGGAAACAATAGTGAATTGAGCACTTTACATTATGAACTTGTTATCACATTTGACCTGTTTGCCAAAATATATATTTCGCATTCATTTCATTTATTTATTTACATGAATTGTGCATGGGTTTTTGTTGAGTCTTTTTGCCTCTACAAAACCTACAAAAATCTCTAGGAGATATGGTATGCAATGCAACTATGTCGGATTTTAATTACTAAAACAAATTTTAAATAAAAAAAACATCTGAACACCCATTAATCAGCATACCTTTAGCTGTAGCAGATCACATGATCAGAACAGTAGCAGCAGCAGCATTATCTGGCTGAATATTGATTTATCCAAACAATTATGGCAATTAAGCCACTATGTTATCTTTATATCATCCCAAGGTTTTTATCAAACCATGGGGATGATATAAAGATCACAGTTTTGTAGCAGTGGGGAGGGGAGCAGAGCGGAGCTAGTGAGAGCTGACAGGCAGAGAGGGGAGGGGGAGGGAGACAGAGGAGAGCTGAAGATAGCAGCGGAAGATGGAGGCACGTAAACTGACCATGGTGTCAGGGCTCAGCAGCCATTAGGAACAACCCCAATTCCAAAAAAGTTGGGACGCGGTTTACAATCCACATACAAACAGAATGCAATGATTTGCAAATGTCATAGACCCATATTTTTTCACAATAGAAAACACATCAAATGTTTCAACTGAAATTATGAACCATTTTGATAAAAAAAAAATAGGTCATTTTAAAATGGATGGCAGAAACACGTCTGCAAAAAGTTGAGACGGCCGTATTTACCACGGTGTAGCATCCCCTATTCCTTTAGCAACACTCTGTAAGTGTCTATGACCAGTTGCTGGAGTTTTACGAGAGGAATGTTATCCCATTACTGTATGATATAGGGTTTTAATTGCTCAACAGTCCTGGGTCTTTGTCGTATTTTTTGTTTCAAGATGCGCCAAAATTTTTCAATAAGTAAAAGGTCTGAACTGCAGGCAGGCCAGTAAGGCACCCAGACCCTATTGCTGAAATATGCAAGGTCTTCCCTGAAAAAGATGCTCTAAAAACCATGATATATCTTTCAGCGCTAACGGTACCTTTCCAGATGTGCAAGCTGTCCATTTCATAGGCACAAATGCACCCCCATAGCATCAGAGATGCAGGCTTTTGATCTGAGTGCTGACAACAAGCTGGAAGGTGCCTCTTCTCTTTAGTCCAGAGGACACGGTGCCCATGGTTGCCAAAAAAGAAAGTAACATTTTGATTCGTCTGACCACAGAAAAGTTTTCAACTATTTGCAACAGACCATTTTGAATGAGCTTTGGCCTAGAGAAGAATGTGGCGTTTCTGGCTCATGTTCAGATACAGCTTCTTTGCATGATAAAGCTTTAACTTGTGTTTTTGGGTGGCATTGCAAACTGTGTTCAAAGACAGTTAATTTTGGAAGTATTTCTGAGCCCATCCAATGATGTCCTTTACAGAATCATGACGGTTATAAGGCAGGGACATCTGTGAAGATTACGGGCACCCAATATTGCGTTTCAGCCTTGTTCTTTGTGCACAGAGATTTCTCCAGATTTACAGAGTCTTATGTAGATGGTGATATATTTAAAGTCTTTGAAATTTTATGTTGAGGAACATTATTCTGAAATTGTTTGACAGTTTTTCACAGATTGGTGAACCTCTGCCCATCTTTACTTCTGAGCCACTCGGACTGATTGGGTCTGCCCGTTCCTTTTTCAGGGGGGCCCGATTGGACCACTCATGGTTTTCTATGGAGCAGTGGACATGTCCGCTGACACCTGCCGGCATCCGATTTTATCCAGCTTGCTACAAAAACAGGAGAATAAGAATACATTCCCCATTCGTCCAGCGGAATGGATCGGATGACAGTCGGATGGAAACAGACAAGTAGTTTGTTTGCATCCGCCCACCCTATAGAGAGCAGTGGGCTGTGTCAGTTTCCACTCTGCATAGCGGAGCGGACACGGACCTGCCATTTGTCTGCTTAGCGAGGATCAGCAAACATATTCCCTGCTGAGCAGGTGGATACGCTTGACGGAGTCCGTCCCGTCTGAAATGGGCTTAAGATGCTCTTTTTATACCCAAACATGTTACTGACCTGTTGCCAATTAACCTACTTAGTTACAAAATACTCTTCCAGCTCTTCCTTGTTAGTACCACTTTGACAGCTTTTTGTTGGCCCGTCTCCACTTTTTTTGAGATGTGTTCCTGCCATTCATTTTTAAATTACTTTGTTTTCTTAAAATGACCCATTTTCTCAGTTTAAACAAAAAAAATCCTACTGTAAATAAAATATAGGTCTATGATTTTCAAATCATTGTGTTCTGCTTTAATGTAGATTTTACAGTGTTCAAACTTTTCTGGAATTGGGGTTGCAATATACTGTATATATGAAAAAGACAAAACATTTTAAAAAAAGAAACGTTGTCATCGCCAAAATGACATTTTTTGCATGCTAGACACCCCAAAGTGATTTTATTTTTGCCAACAATTTTGAAAATAAAGAAACATGCTGGTATTGAGTGGATTAAAACACAGAGTTTGGTAATGGTGTACTAGCGCATGCAGGTCACACACAGAGGGAGGAGGAGATGAAGGGGTTAGGGCCCTTTCACACGGAGCGGATCCGTATTGATCCGCCCCGTGTGTGTCCGTCGGCTCAGCAGGGATCATCCGTAAATCCCCGCTGAGCTGTCTTTCCTTCGCTCTCCCCTATGGGGAATCGGATGAATACGGACCGTGTGTCCGTATTCATCCGATCCGTTCCGCCAGACGGAAGAAAAATAGGGTTTTCTTCCGTCCGAAAAAGCGGATCTTTGCGGACTTGGATGTTTGCGGACGTTAGCGGATGCATCATCCGCTAACGTCTGCAATCCCAAAGGGAAGCATTACAAGTCCATTTACGGTCCGTAAAAAACGGACCGTTTGTCCGTACGTACGTGTGAAAGGGCCCTTAGTGTACTGATCACAGAGTGGGAGGAGAGATAAAGAAGTTAATATGCAGATATGCATACAGGATAGGCGAAAGGTTAATATACAAGTCACATAGACTATAAAGAGGAGGGATGGAAAGTTTAAAAACTTTACCTGCAGCTGTGGAAACCATAATTGTATCACCTTCAGGAACTAAAAAATTACTCTCTCATTGGTTCCTCTTTCCTTCATTTCTCACAGGTGTAAACATACATGGTTTAAATTATGTAATCACTGTGATTGGTTTCTCTGAGAGTGATCTGGAGCTACTCAGATCGCATCTGTACACAGTGGGCTGGATTCAGGTAGAATTGCACATTTTTTACGGAGGCGCAGGGCAACGTTTTTGCCCTGCGCCCCCGCAAATTTGCTGCGCTGCCCTTGATTCACGGAGCAGCAGCTCGCAATTTAAATGATCCCGTAGGGGGCGGGAATCATTTAAATTAGGCGCGTTCCCGCGCCGATCGTAGAGCGCATGCTCCGTCGGGAAACTTTCCCGACGTGCATTGCGGCAAATGACGTCGCAAAGTGAACGTGAATGGCGTCCAGCGGCATTCACGATTCACTTACGCAAACTACGTAAATTTCAAATTTCGCGACGCGGGAACGACGGGTATACGCAACATTGGCTGCCTAATAGCAGGGGCAGCCTTACGCAAAAACCGCCGTACGGAAACAACGTAAATTGCGTACGCAGGGCTCGCGCAACGTTGTGAATCGGCGTTAGTATGCAATTTGCATACTATACGCTGAGCACAACGGGAACGCCACCTAGCGGCCATCGCAAGAATGCAGCCTAAGATATGCGGGCATAAGAGCCTTATGCCACGCATATCTTAGGCTGCAGTCAGCGTAACGAGGTTCCTGAATCAGGAGCATTCGTTACACCGGGGCAAGTAAGCAATTGCTCTGTGTAACCTATGGTTACACAGGCGCAATTGCTTCTTGAATCCAGGCCAGTGTCTAGAAACTGAGCCATTGGAGGATGGCTCAGGTGAAATATTAATGAGCACATTGGCCACACAGGGGCAAGACGACTTTCAGCGCGATTTTGGGAGGCAACTTGGACACGACTTGAGTATGAATCACAGCGCATCTTGGGGCGACTTACAACGCGACTTGAAGTCGCCTACAGGAGGGGGAACTTCATGCGAAATTTTAAATAAAAAAACGGCATGGGTTCCCCCTCCAAGAGCATACCAGGCCCTTAGGTCTGGTATGGATTTCAAGGGGAACCCCCTAAGCTGAAAAAACGGCGTGGGGGGTCCCCCCAAAATCCATACCAGACCCTTATCTGAGCACGCAGCCCGGCCGGTCAGGAAAGGGGGTGGGGATGAGCAAACGCCCCCCCCTTCTGAACCGTACCAGGCCCCCCACCCCAAAGCACCTTGTCCCCATGTTGATGGGGACAAGGGCCTCTACCCGAAAACCCTGGCTGTTGGTTGTCGAGGTCTGCAAGCAGGGGGCTTATCGGAATCCGGGAGCCCCCTTTAATAAGGGGGCCCCCAGATCCCGGCCCCCCACCCTATGTGATTGAGTATGGGGTACATCGTACCCCTATAGATTCACCTGGGGGGGGGGGGAAGGTGTCAAGAAAAAAAACAAACACACTAGACAGGTTTTTAAAGTAATTTATTAGTCAGCTTCGGGGGGTCTTCTTCCGACTTTGGGGGTCTTCTTTCTACCGGGCTCCTCCGCTGTCTTCTTATAACTCTTTTACTAGCGGTGCCCCGGTCTTCTCCCTTCTTCTGACTTCTCCGCTGTCTTCTCCTGCTCTCTGATTCTTTCTGCCTTCTGCCGGGCACCGTTGTCTTCTTCCATCTCTTTTACTAGCGGCGTGCCGGTTTTCTGCGTCGTCTTCTTCCCTCTTCTCTTCTTCGATGTTGACTCGACGATCTCTCCCACTGTAATGCCGGGTGCGCGGTTCGCAACGATTTATATAGGCCTCTTATGATGTCACAGTCCCATCATGCTCCGGGTGGCGACGACATAAGGGGCGGGGTCACCAGGTGATATTACACCCCATCCCTTCATAAATTGTTGCGCACCACACACCTGGCATTACAGCGGGAGGAAGCGCAGAGTCAGCGGCGAAGAAGAGAAGAGGGAAGAAGACGATGCAGAAGACCGGCCCACCGCTAGTAAAAGAGCTGGAAGAAAACAGCGGTGCCCGGAAGAAGGCAGAAAAAAACGGAGAAGAGAGCGGAGAAGTCGGAAGAAGACCCCCGAAGTCAGAAGAAGGGAGAAGACCGGGCCACTGCTAGAAAAAAAGAGCTGGAAGAAGATAGCGGAGGAGCCCGGCAGAAAGAAGACCCCCGAAGTCGGAAGAAGACCCCCGGAGCTGACTAATAAATTACTTTAAAAACCTGTCTAGTGTGTTTTTTTTCTTGGCACCCCCCCCCATACTCAATCACATAGGGTGGGGGGCCGGGATCTGGGGCCCCCCTTATTAAAGGGGGCTCCCAGACTCCGATAAGCCCCCCCCCTCGCAGACCTCGACAACCAACGGCCAGGGTTTTCGGGAAGAGGCCCTTGTCCCCATCAACATGGTGACAAGGTGCTCTGGGGTGGGGGGGCCACAAGGCGCCCCCCTGCCCCAAAGCACCTACCCCCCCATGTTGAGGGCATGCAGCCTGGTATGGTTCAGGAGGGGTAAGGGTCTGGTATGGATTTTAGGGGGACCCCGCGCCGTTTTTTTCGGCGTAGGGGGTTCCCCTTGAATTACATACCAGACCTAAGGGCCTGGTATGCTCTTGGAGAGGGAATCCATGCCGTTTCTTTATTTAAAATTTGGCCTGGTGTTCCCCCTCATGATTCATACCAAATACCAGCTCTGTGGGAGGGAGGGGTTTGCAGTTCACACTGGGGCGACTTCCTGTAAAGTAAAGTAAAAACTATCAACGAGGATCCGACTTGGAGGTGACTTCCATTGAAATCAATGGGAACAAGTCACCTAGAAGTCGGATTGAAGTAGCACGACCGCGGAATTGTCAGTTAAAGCGACGCAGTGCCGAATCGCAAAAAGAGGCCTGGTCCTTTACCTGCATTTTGGTCCGGGGCTTCAGTGGTCAAACAGCAAAAGGAAAAAAAAAACATTTAAAGATGTACAGTGGTAGTAAAGCCCTTAAGTGCCACAGTCTGTAGTTTACAGTAAGGAAACTCCAGTGCTTCCCAGCAACACAGAATAAGCCTGCTCTGGATACAACTAGTTCAATTTAGTTCCACAGGTAAAAAAGGTAAATTAGATAGACTTTTACACAATGCAAGTTGTAAAGTTCCATGGAAAGCATTACTAGTTCATTGACTGTTTTTACTTATTGCTCTGAAACATACTCTCATACGGAGTGCTTTCTGCCTGACCACAGAGGAACTTCTCCTCAGAACCATACTGTCCTTTTGACACAATAAGAGACATAACTAGAAGGATAGACAGACAGACTGGTGCCCAAAATACAAGAATCTGTGTCAGAAGTAAAAAAAAGAAATATAAAGTACTTCACAGTGCTAACATATGTTCTAGAGGTGCATGTAAAACTTCAAAAAGTACTTTGAAAGGCAGTTTTGTAGACATTTTATGTTTAATATGAAGCTGTTGCGGCAGAAGGAGAAACAGCAGTTACTTTACAGATGTATAAGAAAAATAAGGCCAAACAGGACTGAATCAGATCGTTATTGCCTTTATTAGCCATCTGGTGATGAGGTGCAAAGAAATTCGGCTGACACTTTTATGGTTCATCAATTATTTGCAGCAGAGGAAGCTTTATGGCCCCACATATCAACATTAAAGCTTACAAACTGAGATTTGCCAAGTCTTTGCACCGACTACAAAAGTGGGTTTAGGAAATATCACCATTTTATGCTTGGGTTGTTGGACTCCCCCTGCTGGTCATAATAAAGTAATACCACCATACAACCAAATGCAACATTTTTAACACTTAAAACCAACTCAGACAGATGTTTTTGTAGCATTCGCAAAAAAAAAAAAAAAAAAAGTTTATTTTTTTACCATTAAAAATGCACTGCAGACTTATGACTTTTTTTTTGGATGCTAACTAAGCTCAGATCGAATCTGATGAGTTTACTAAAGTCATGAAAATTTGCGTACGACAGAATAAAAATTCGGAAGTGTTGTAATGCATGGGTATTGCATTTTCGAAAAGACAGCTGTTCTGATTAAAACGAAAATCTGCCGATAGCCAATATCGGATGAACTATCCTGATCGCCTCTTGAAAGCTCTGTACTAACGATCAGAATATCGTACGATCACTCCGGGCATAAGGATAACAGTCAATGAGGCAGCAATATTTATGGGTTTTAAAGCGGTGGTTCACCCTCCATAACAACATTTTAGCATAAAATTCGGCATAGTAGCGCGAGCTACAGTATGCCTGTATTTATTTTTTTAGCCCGGTACTCACTGTGCAATCGTATATTGAAGATTCCGACTCCCCGCGGGGAATGGGCGTTCCTATCAAGAGGGAGGATGATTGACGGCCGGCTCTGGCACGTCACGCTCCCCGAAGACAGCCGGAGTAGGTCTCGGCTCTTCACGGCGCTATACGGCGCCTGCGCACAGACTATGCGCAGGCGCCGTGAAGAGTCAAGTCCTATTTCGGCTATTTCCGGAGAAGCGCGACATGCCAGAGCCGGCCGTCAATCACCTTCCCTCTGGATAGGAACGCCCATTCCCGCGGGGAGTCGGAATCTTCAATATACGATTGCACAGTGAGTACCGGGCTAAAAAAATAAATACAGGCATACTGTAGCTCGCGCTACTATGCCAAATTTTATGCTAGAGGGGAAAAAAAATGTTTTATTTTTTTTATAGGGTGAACCCCCGCTATTGAATCACTGACTGTGATATCTAGTGAAGCTACTCAGGTCAGCAAATTGTAGTAACGAAGATACATTTGTAACCAACCACAGCGACCTAATCACTAGTTACAAAATGCCATAAAATATTACAGACAACTGTAGCTGGTTCAGATCTTTGCTACTGAATATCCCATTAGTCACGGCTTTTATAACTATATGAATGAAGCTATCCACAGTACAAATAAATCCTGTACAGAGACTGACATTTCTTTGGAAAATGCCAACTTCCTGACAGTCTGACAACTTTCT
The DNA here is from genome assembly GCF_905171775.1 of Rana temporaria. Lineage (NCBI taxonomy): Eukaryota > Metazoa > Chordata > Amphibia > Anura > Ranidae > Rana > Rana temporaria. The sequence goes on along the minus strand of NC_053489.1, from coordinate 476,612,022 downwards.
GAGTCCATTGATCAACACAAGTAAGCTACTAATAAAACTGCATTCTGATTATTGGTCAGTGACGCAAAGGGGTCTAGTTCGAAAAAAAAGAAAAAGTTGCTCCGTGAATGTCCAAGCATTCGCACAAATGTCACAAATCCTTGTAATGTTTGTAATAAGTGTAATCTTTTTTTTTTTATGTACCGTATATACTCAAGTATAATGCACACCATGACTTTATGTGATGAAAAAAAACGACGTTTTAAATCATGAAATAAAACAACGTTTTTGAAACATCATTTTCAAAAACGACGCTACCTACACACCATTGTTTTTTCACAATGCTCTAGCAAAGCGCGGTTACGTTCAACACTCTTTTCCATTGAAGCTAGCTTCATAACTTGCTTCTGAGCATGCGCGGGTTTAAAAACGTCGTTTTAAACGTCGTTTTGCCCACACACTATCATTTTAATTGACACAAAAAACGACGTTTTGAAAAACGACACAAAAAATTGAAGCATGCTTCAAATTTTTTTTTGTCGTTTTTCACAAGACATAAAACAACGTTTTCCCCCACACACGGTCATTTTAATTGACGTTTTTCAAAACGTCGTTTTTTTTTCCATCACATAAAGTGATGGTGTGTACGCGGCATGAGCCTAGTTTTTCAGCACATTTTTTTGTGCTGAAAATGCCCCCCTCGGCTTATACTCGAGTCACCTTTTTGCGCCTAATCTCCGGACTTTGGGGACCCAGTACCGGCTGGCCGTAGGTCCCCCTGGACCCCAAACTTGGCACACATATAGCCCAACTCTTCTTCTACAAGTGTGCAAAGCTTGTTGTCCGGGGTCCTATGGGTAACGGTAATTTCTCTAGTAACTTTGGGGACCCGGTACAGGCTGGCCGTATGTCCTCTGGACCCCAAACTTGGCACACATATAGCCCCTCTTACTGTACAAGTGTGCAAACTTTGCACACTTGGGAGCACCAATTTTTCAAAGCTGGACACCCCCTTCTATATACTCCCATGTTAAACACAAGTCTAGTCATTGACACAGTGAGGCATGCACGTGGACACCCTAGGCTTATTTTCAGGTCGGCTTATACTCGAGTATATACAGTATTTGCTATAATTTGTATTTTATATATTATTTGCTATAATTACTTTATAGTTGCCATAAAGCAGTATTTTAGGAAAAGATCATATTACGGTATCTCTAGAATTGCTACAGACATTTGCATTTTTTTAAAAAGTGTTGAAGCCTTTGAATTAAAATAAGTCAGGCAACCAATGCATTAAAAGGAGAGCAAATGGCAGTCACTGTATTTTCTTAGCATAGTTTTACTTGAAGTTTAAGTGAAGGAGCTGAAACAAACTGAAAACAGAATCCGAGTTGGTCTCACAAGATTCTAAATCCAAAATGATCTCTGTTGTGTCTAAAAGTAATCCCAAGCATACAAATGCAGAAAAGCTGTTCACATGCAGCCTTTTGCAAAGTATAGAGTCGTAACACAATCATGGCGGTATCCCTCAAAACTGGAGGATGAAAAAATTGGGGATAGTGTCATTCCAACCCTCTGTTTTTATTGCTGGTTACATGATAGGTGTAGAACTTCCATCGAATGCAAAAAATCGACAGTATCTCACATAAGTGAGTACACCCCTCACATTTCTGTAAATATTTTATTATATCTTTTCGTGTGACAGCACTGAAGAAATGACACTTTGCTACAAAGTAGTGAGTATACAGCTTGTATAACGGTGTACATTTGCTGTGCCCTCAAAATAACTCAACACACAGCCATTACTGTCTAAACTGCTGGCAACAAAAGGGAGTACACCCCTAAGTGAAAATGTGTCACGTGACTCCTGGGTGTCATGCGGCTCGTTAGTGTTACAAGGTGTCAGGTGTGAATAGGGAGCAGGCGTTATCGCTCTCACTCTCTCATACTGGTCACTGGAAGTTCAACATGGCACCTCATGGCAAATAACAGAGGATCTGAAAAAAATAACTGTTGCTCTACATAAAGATGGTATAGGCCATTAGAAGATTGCCAAGACTCTGAAACTGAGCTGCAGCACTGTGGCCAAGACCATACAGCGGTTTTACAGGACAGGTTCACTCAGAACAGGCCTCGCCATGGTCGACCAAAGTAGTTGAGTGCACATGCTCAGCATCATTTCCAGAGGTTGTCTTTGGAAAATAGACATATGAATGCTGCCAGCAATGCTGCAGAGGTTAAAGGGGAGGGGGGTCAGCCTGTCAGTGCCAAGATCATATGCCGGTTGGTCTGCATGGCTGTCATCCCAGAAGGAAGCCTCTTCTAAAGATGATGCACAAGAAAGCCTGCAAACAGTTTGCTGAAGACAAGCAGACTAAGGACATAGATTACTGGAACCTCGTCCTGTGGTCTGATGAGACCAGGATAAACTTATTTGGTTCAGATGGTGTCAAGTGTGTGTGAGGAGTACAAAGACAAGTGTGTCTTGCCTACAGTCAAGCATGGTGATGGGAGGATCATGATCTGGGGTTGCATGAGTGCTGCCGGCACTGGGGAGCTACAGTTCATTGCGGGAACCATGAATGCCAACATGTACTGTGACATGCTGAAGCAAAGCATGATCCCCTCCCTTCGGAGACTGGGCCGTAGGGCAGTATTCCAACATGATAACGACCCAAAACACACCTCCAAGATAACCACTGCCTTGCTAAAGAAGCTGAGGGTAAAGGTGATGGACTGGCCAAGCATATCTCCAGACCTAAACCCCATTGAGCATCTGTGGGGCATCCTCAAACGGAAGGTGGGGGAGCTCAAGGTCTCTAACACCCACCATCTCTGTGATGTCATCATGGAGAAGTGGAGGAGGGTTAAGGCAATGCTGGAAAATAAAGGTGGCCACACAAAATATTGACACTTTGGGCCCAGTTTGGACATTTTCACTTAGAGGCAATGCTCACTTTTGTTGCCAGCGGTTTAGACAATGGCTGTGTGTTGAGTTATTTTGAGGGGACAGCAAATTTACACTGTTATACAAGCTGTATACGCACTATTTTACATTGTAGCAAAGTGTAATTTCTTCAGTGTTGTACATGAAAAAAGATATAATAAAATATTTACAAAAATGTGAGGGGTGTACTCACTTTTGTGAGATACCGTATATGTCCTGGGAGGTTCCCAATAAATGTACTGGGCACTAGGGATTACAAATCTATGTTCAGATATCAAATATTTTGTAATAGTCATTCATCTGCGGTGGCGCCGGATGCCGCATCAGTCGGGGGACCGCCGAGGGGTGGACGCCTTTCTGATGGCTACAAGGTGCAGGTGTCTGAGCACACCGCCATTTGGCGGATTGCTCGGCTCACCTGTCAACCTCAATATACAGGTGCACAATACACACCCAGATCAGAGATTAGCTAACAGCATACGCCACCCCCCACCTCCTTAACTACTTATAACGGGCACATGCAGCAAACAATTGCTGCATGGCCAGGACATCCACTTCCATTGCATCAACTAGAGAGAAATAGTGTTGAAAGGTGACAGACTTAAGACTCGTCTTTCTTCCTACTTTCCCCACACTCTATGCTTTATTACTCCATTCCCTTCCCCTTTGCTGGTATATCTGGTGTCTGTCAGCTTTATATACTGTTTAGAAAGTGCATGTCCTGTTTGAATTTTCTCTTCCCGATTTACCTGTGGGTGTGGATTTTTGCCATACACTGTGAGACAGCTGATTGGAGGAAAGGCTCACACCCACGCTCCGCATAGGCAGAGACATGCAGAGCTGTACTGTGAATAGACCAGCTCTCTGCTAATCTATTTATAGCACCCACCCTGACACAAAATTCAGCCTGGTTTTATCACAGTTGTCAGAGAACTTATTAGAAGTTATCAAGCTGATAACAGAAGAACGAAGCAGGAGAAAGCCATGGGACTAAGGACTTTACAGAGAGATAAGAAAACACTGAAGATATATGTGCCCAGCTCAAATTTCATTAATCAGGTTTATATCCACTTTAAGTACTATTTAAGTATTTAGGGTAGATGTTTGAATATATTTATCACTTATACACATTTGATTTGCAGTGCCACACATTATATTGTTTATTCTTTGTATTAGGAGGCATATCTCCATTTTGTGTTTGCAGCTTATTTTTTGGGGATTTTGGGCACAATTTTTTCCCTTAAAGAAAAAATTACAAAAAAAGAAATAAAAATGTTCTGTTCTCATTTGGGTCCGAGTCAGTCACGTGGAAGATCAGCTATTTAGAAAGCACCTTGTATTTCTATAAAACGATTACAAGGCATTTTCCAATTGGCTTGCAAGACAGAGAAATGGGCAGATGATGTCACAAGCGGCCCCTTGGCCAAGTGGAGGATGCCTTGTATTTATGGAGAAGGATACAAGGCACTTCCTGAATGGCTGATCAATCAAATGACTGACTGTTTCTTTCTGGACTCACAAGGGAAGTGTGTAGGACTCGGACAAGATCAGTGAACAGCTTACTCGATGAAGCAAAAGCTGCTGCAGTCAGTGTATTGAATAGCTGGACTGTTCTGGGACAGTAAGAATTAATTTCAACCATGCTGGACCCCAAAAAAAATTCCAGTCACTGGAAACATGGCCTTTACACATCGAAGAAAATTCTATAACTGGGGACACCTCCAGTTAAAAGGTTTGAGAGGAGAATATTTGCAATTGTTTTCATTCTATGGCAATGCTCCTTGGCATTTTACAGACACCTATACCTGAAGAAGTAATGACGAATATTGGGGATCAGTTTATTTCACAGCTGAACACACTGCTACTTGTATTTCAAGGCACAAGCTCTAGAGCCATCTTCCATCTTCTTCCATTGGCAACCGGTGATGTCACAGGTGAATGCGCTCTTAAAGAACGGCATACCTGTGCCGTTCCTTCAGAGCTCTGCAGCGTGATTGTGATTACCATCATCACAGCTCAGCCATCCAAGCGTCCGCGGCCCACAAATCCAGCAGGAAGACCAGGTGAAGCATCTGCAGCGGTGACAGCGCAAAGCTGGAGGGCTTCCTTACAAGTCTTTCATAATGTGCCAATATGCAATGCACACTAGAACATTATGCCTTTACCTTGCAGGGAGAGTTTTTTTTTTTTAAAGTTTACTACAATTTTAAAGTGGATGTAAACCCTCTCATCCTCAGCACTACTGCCATAGTGCTGATCTATAAGGATATACATGCCCCCTCAATGTATCCTTAGCTGTCAAATGTCTCCCCTCTGTCTGTTATGAGAACTAAAAAACTGCAGATTCTGTGGGTGGATCTGTTGTCTGGAGCTCGGTGGGTGGAGTCGTGATGTCAGTAGACTCCCCGCCCTCCTCTACACTCCCCTTGTCAACATGCATTTTTTCCTGTGTATTCATTACACCAAATTCTGCTATGATCACTAACATCCAGTCAAAATCCATAAAAGTAACCACATGACTTCAGAAAAGGAGTGGGGGTGGGAATTAAAAAATAATGCCTGTCTCCAGGCTAGTGCATGAGATTTGTAAACAACCTGTCACTCACAGCAAGGGGGCGGAACGGAGTAGGGTTTTTCCCCGTAAGTCCGTTTTATTTCACTGAACAATAAAAGAGGATTGCTCAGAGCTGGATTAACTCTGTGTGGCAAGATGATAGGAAATCTTATACTGTACATTGTGACATCAAAAAAATAAATAAAAATTTGGGTTTACATCGACTTCAAGTAAGGGTTTGAGAGAAGTGCTAGAATGGTACATCTTAGAAACAAATATAAACTGTCTTATAAACTCCTATGCTCATTAAAAATGAAGGAAAATGCTTGACTGACAGATAAGATTGTAAGCTCTAACGAGCAGGGCCCTCTGATCCCTCCTGTATTGAATTGTATTGTGACTGTACTGTCTTCCCTGATGTAAAGCACTGCGCAAACTGTTGGCGCTATATAAATCCTGTATAATAATAATAATAATAATAATAATAATAAAACGTAAAAGGTAAAAGTTTAGTTAATTACCATTTCTTGTAAAAGTTCAACGACTTGCTGAATACAGTCATTTACATCACAAGAATCAGTTTTCAGTACCAGCTCTGGGGACTCAGGCTTCTCATAACCAGAATCAATTCCAGTGAAACCTAAAAGACAGAATGAAATATGTACAATCATAGTGAATTCCAAGGATAAATATTAAAGTGGTTGTAAAGCCACTCATAAAGTGTTTCTAATCCACTCTGTTCGATAATGCTATGTTCCCCAGTGTGCGATTTAAAAAAAAGGCATTGTGTACCTTATTCCATTAGCGCTGATCGGTGCTCATGTGACCGCCTGGCTCTCTCCTCTCCCAGGCTGACAGCTACAGTTGGAGGGGCCGAGAAAGCCGAGCGGTCACGTGAGCGCCAATCTGCGCTTTGGAAAAAAGGTACACAGTGGCTTTTTTTTTTTTTTTAATCACACACACACACACACACACACACACACACACACACTAGGGAACATAGCAATAGCTAACTAACAGAGGATTGGAGAGACTTTGCACTGAAATTCTATCATCAGAAGGGGAGGATTGGTGAGCTGGCAGGCAGGGAGAAGGGGGGGGGGGGACAGAGGAGAGCTGTGGATGACGGAGGCATGTAAACTGACCACGTTGTCAGGGCTCAGGAGCCATAATAAACTGTGGTCAGTTTACAGAGGGGAGGGCAGCACCAGGCAGGATCCAGCCAGGTATTTTAGCTGATACCGGGGGCCAAATGACACAGCACAAGCTGTATAACATGCTTTAAAAGGAACACAATCTCATTTTTTTTTATGGGAGAAATGTCATGAAATGTCATGACACAAATTTTTTTTTTGTCGTTTTTTAGAACCCGAAAAATGATGTGAAGCCCACACACGATTGTTTTAAATGACATTTTTTAAAAACGTTGTTTTTTACATGCCAAAAAACGATTGTGTGTATGCGGCATAAGACAGTTGCTTCTACATGCTAAAAGAAAAAATGCCTAAAGATGAATTCTGGGTATGGAAATTTTGATCCATCTTGGACTAATGCAACTATGTATATACCATATCTGGCCAATCCCCACTGAAAGCTGGAAATCACTGACGTAGACACCACTATTCCAGTAATCTCCAGTTGCGTCTAGACCCTGTGTTGAGTGGCTGATTCATTCTGGACACAGGAGGCTGGCGCCCATTCAGAGAATCCTTTGAATAAGTGCAAGCGTTCTCTGATTGAATGAGATGGAGGGCAGGGCGGTCTCCACCTCAGCAATTAATACATTTTTTTGCATTCAGTCAAAAAGTGCAAGGCCTTTCTCTAAATGGCACCTGTTTTGATCGGCCAACCTCTTTAGTTCAGAGCGCAGCATGGCGGCCAATCAGCACCTGGAAGCAAGTGGAGGTGTCTGTGTGTAGCAGTGCCTACTTCAGTGATTTCCAGCTTCCAGAGGCATGGCCAGGCATGTATATACATGGTTTAAAATGGACCAATGAAAATATGTATAAAATATCTACACCTGGAAGTCATCTTTATTCAGAAACTTCCTCTTACGGATTTACAATAACTGTTAAAGGAAAACCAGCTACATGTCCACCGCAATGTCGCAGTCCCTCTAAAAATCGATCATCGCTGCCATTACTAGTGATAAATAACAATGCCATAAAAATATCCCATAGTTTGTAGACGCAATAACTAATCAATATACGTGAATTGAGATTTTTTTAACCAAAAATATGTAGCAGAATACACATTGGCCTAAACTGATGAAGAAATTTACATATTTTTATTGGGTATGTTTTATAGCAGAAAGTAAAAAATCCTTTTTTTTTTTGCAAAAGTGTGCTATTTTTTTGTTTATAGAGTAAAAAATAAAAACCGCAGTGGTGATCAAATGCCACCAAAAGAAAGCTCTATTTGTTGGAAAAAAAGTGCATCAATTTTGTTTACGTTGACGCACGTCGACAAAATTGTCAGTTAAAGTTTTGCAGAAAATGGCCTGGTCACTTAAGACCCGGACCATTATGCAGGTTCCTAACCGGACCATTATGCAGGTTAAGGACCTTTGCCCCTTTTTGCGATTCGGCACTGCGTCGCTTTAACTGACAATTGCACGGTCGTGCGACGTGGCTCCCAAACAAAATTGGTGTCCTTTTTCCCCCAAAAAAAGAGCTTTCTTTTGGTGGTATTTGATCACCTCTGCAGTTTTTATTTTTTGCGTTATAAACAAAAATAGAGCGACAATTTTGAAAAAAAATTTAATATTTTTTACTTTTTGCTATAATAAATATCCCCAACAAAGATATAAAAAAAAACATTTTTTTTCCTCAGTTCAGGCCGATACGTATTATTCTACCTATTTTTGGTAAAAAAAAAAAACGCAATAAGCGTTTATCGATTGGTTTGCGGAAAATTTATAGCATTTACAAAATAGGGGATAGTTTTATGGCATTTTTATTAATAATTTTTTTTTTTACTACTAATAGCGGCGATTTTTTTCGCGACTGCGACATTATGGCGGACACATTGGACACTTTTGACACATTTTTGGGACCATTGTTATTTTCACAGCGAAAAGTGCTATAAAAATGCACGGATTACTTTGAAAATGACAATAGCAGTGAAGGGGTTAACCACTAGGTTAAGTGTGCCCTAAGGGAGTGATTCTTACTGTAGGGGGGTGTTGCTGTAGGCGTGACGTCACTGATCGTCGTTCCCTATATCAGGGAACAGACGATCAGTGACAAGCCACAAGGAAGAGCGGGGAAGGTGTGTTTACACTCACCTCTCCCCATTCTTCAGCTCCTGTGACCGATCACGGGACACCGGCGGCGATCGGTCCCGCAGACACAGAGCTAAGGACCGGGTCGCGCGCGCGACCCACGGCTGGGCTCTTAAAGGCAACGTACAGGTACGTGCCTGTGCCCAGCCTGCCGACGTAAATACTTTTGCCACCCTGGAAAAGGGCATAAAAAAGGAATGACATCATGTGGCTTGCAGGAAATCCGGTGAAAATAAGAATCCAAATAAAAAAGGCTTACCTTTGATTTCTCCAGCTCTTGCCATTTTATAAAGACCTTTGACATCTCGCTGCTCACAAACATACAAAGGAGCATCTACAAACACTTCGTAAAACGGAAGACTAGCTGCCTCGTGAATTTGCCGTGCATTGTTACGATCCTATAAATAGAAGGATAAATGTTAAAAAAAATCCTCATGTATTTAATACAGAAACGTATAGAACGCTGTCAATTTACACAGCGCTTTATATACACTATATTATCAAAAGTATTGGTACGCCTGCCTTTACACGCACATGAACTTTCCCAGTCTTAGTCCGTAGGGTTCAATATTGAGTTAGCCCAAACCTTTGCAGGTATAACAGCTTCAACTCTTCTGGGAAGGCTGTCCACAAAGTTTAGGAGTGTATCTACGGGAATGTTTGCCCATTCTTCCAGAAGCGCATTTGTGGACAAGGCAGCCAGCTCGCAATCTCTGCTTCAATTTATCACAATCTTTATCGCAATCTATCGGGTTGAGGTCAGGACTCTGTGCAGGCCAGTCAAGTTCTTCCACCCCAAACTCGTTCATCCATGTCTTTGCAAATAGAAATTAAACATATTGTACGTAGAAGAGCTATTATCCGCCCTTCCCCATCCTGCAAAATGCTGACATTGTGGGGCACAGAAAGTTACTCAGGGAGAAGGATTTTAAAGACCTCTCTTAATAGGTTTCTATAAGGTCTTCAATCAATATCTGTATTCAATAATTAAAGCAACTGTGGAATCCACACCATCTTTAACAAGTTTGTTCAAACTGCTACTGACAGGTAAGGTCGCACCAAATATTGGTATTTAAAAGGTTTTGAAAGCAGTATTCACGGGATTTAATGGGATACATGACAATCAGCCTTAACTTTATGACCACTGACAGGTTAAGTGAATAACGTTGTCTGACTTGTTACAATGGCAACTGAAAGTCAGTGGGATTTATTAGTTAGCAAGTAAACAGTTTGTCCCTGAAGTTGAAAGCATACAAAATAGGCATCGCTGTTTGTTGTGTTTTGAGCTGCATACCCGGAGGCCAGTCAGGGTGCCCATATTGACTCATGCCCACAGCTAAAAGCTCCTACAATGGGCAAATCAGCCTTAGAACTGAACCAAAGAGCAAGTGAAGCGTTTTCGTTTACGTCATGTGGATGGTCAGATGTGTGCGCATTGCTTACCTGGAGAAGAGATGGCATCAGGATACACTATGTGAAAAAGGAAAGCCAGCACAATGCTTTGGGCAATGTTCTGCTGGGAAACCTTGGGTCCTGCAATTCATGTGGATGCGACTTTACAGCTATCACATACCTAAACATTGTTGCTGACCAAGTATACCCCTTCATGAAAATGGTATTCCCCGATGGCAGTGGCCTTTTTCAGCAGGATAATAAGCCCTGCCACACTGCAAAAATGGTTCAAGAATGGTTCGAGGTACACAACGAGTTCAAGGTGTTGTCTTGACCTTCATATTCTCTAGATCCCAATCGAGCATCTGTGGGATGTACTGGCAAAAACAAAAAACAAGGCTGATCCATGCAGGCCCCACCTTACAAATTACAGGACTTAAAAGAATCAGCTACTGACGGCTTGGTGCCAGATACCACAGCATACCTTCGGAGGTCTCGTGGTGTCTATGCCTTGATGGGTCAGGGCGCCCTAATCAATATTAAGTGGGTGGTTATAAAGTTATGGCTGATTGGTGTGGTCCTTAAAGTGGTTCTCATTTCTTATCTCATTCTCTGCATTGGGGAGGGGGGGGGGGACTTTCCAGGATCAGCTCCCCTCAGCCCCCCTCCCCTAAAATATTCACCTGGCTCCTCTTTTCATACAGTATTTTGCCCATCTGCAGCAGCAATGCTCTCTTCCTATATTCACGGGACATCTAGGCAGCAGCAGGAGCCACTGACTCCTGCTGTTGTCAATTAAATGTGAGAAGGGACTAGGGGTGGGACCAAGCCCTGCTGTGCGTGCCTATAGACATACACAGCCCAGCTCAGGAAAGTATCCACACGACTGTAGCACATGGCTTCCTATGAGGACAGGAGTAACGAAGTGTGCAAGCAGGGGACCCCAGAAGAGGAGGTAAGGGGCCACTCTGTGGAATACCCTTGCACAGAGCAGGTAAGTATAATAGGTTTATTATTTTCATTAAAAAAAAAAACTTGAATACACTTGGTAATACATACACCCAGATATTAAAATGTTTGCAACAACTATAATATGGGGGCATATGGCCATTTGGCTCATTCCAACAAGGCATCTATAGGGAGATCCCGTGTACTAACCTATCCCAATTAATATGTAGACCTGGTGGCGCCTTATGGGCTTTTTGGACAATTAAACCAAAAATGGTTCATTAATGTGGTCACTCAGACCTCCTTAAATGACCATTAAGTATTGAATATGCTTATTTCTGGTTCTAAAAATATATGACTTGGCATGGAACAGTAAACTTAAAATATCAGCCCTACCTAAAACTGGTAATTTATTGTGGCTTCTGACAATTTAATTATGTGCAGTCTTCATATTACTCTAAAGCCTCATATACACGATTGGATCTTCTTCAGACAAAGGGTAGGACTTTTGTCTGAAGGGAGTTGGCCAGGAACTTGTATTGCATACAAACGTTAAAGAATTGTTGGCCAAACAACACGAAACTACGTGTTTTTTCAGCTCTTTAGCGCCAACCTTTGGGCAACTTTTGCTAAGGTTGTGTTATGGTTAGCATTGCTTTTGAGCATGCATGTTTGTACTTTGGATTTTTTTCCGTCAGACTTGGGTACACACAATCAGAAAATCCAACACACATTTGTTGTCGGAAAATTTTAAAGCATGCTATCCCACATTTGTTGGCGGAAAATCCGACAACAATTGTCCGATGGATCATATAAACGGTTGGATTTTCCGACAACCGCCTGCCATCACACAATTCCTATCGGAAAATCCAAATCGTTTGTACGAGGCTTTAGAGACAGCACATAACCAAGAGAATTCCAAAACGCCACCCAAGTGACCTTCACAAAAACAAAAAAAATGGTGCCCTATTTCCTCCAATGAAGTCTCCAGAATAAAAATAATCAGGTAGTTCAGTCTGAAAAACTGAAACATGGTCAGGGAGGGCAGAGACAGAGTGGGTGAATGTGTAGCGCTACGTATTAGTGTAATGCGAAAAAGCACCAAATAGTGTATACTCAACAGGGTATAACCATAATATAATAATGTTCAATCCACACGAAAACAATCAGTCCAACAGGTTATACCCTATTGAGTATACACTATTTGGTGTTTTTTCACATTACACTAATACGTAGCGCTACACATTCACCCACACTCCTTTTGTATTTTGTCACATTCTTGTGCAGCCGCTTCACCTCCTTCCCCCCTTTTCTTAGGGTTTTTTTGTTTTTGTCTCGGGGTAGCGCAATATTTTTACATCCAGGGCAGAGACAGAACCTACTACAAAAAAGAGTGAATGCATAACTTAAGAGTTAAAGGGGTTGTAAAGGTAAAAAAAAATTCCTAAATAGCTTTCTTTACCTTAGTGCAGTCCTCCTTCACTTGCCTCATCCTTCCATTTTGCTTTAAATGTCCTTATTTCTTCTGAGAAACCCTCACTTCCTGTTCTTCTGTCTGTAACTCCACACAGTAATGCAAGGCTTTCTCCGTGGTGTGGAGTGTTGTGCTCGCCCCCCTCCCTTGGACTACAGGAGAGTCAGGACGCCCACTAATACACAGCTCCTTTCTCTATCTGCAACGTAGAGATCGTCCTGACTAGGGATGAGCCGAACACCCGCCGTTCGGTTCGCACCAGAATCTGCAAACACACCAAATGTTCGTGTGAGCTTTAGAACCCCATTAAAGTCTATGGGACTCTAAAGTGCTAATTTTAAAGGCTAATATGCAAGTTATTGTCCTAAAAAGTGTTTGGGGACTTGGGTCATGGGGACATGTATCAATGCAAAAAAAAAGTTTTAAAAAAAGGCATTTTTTTTCGCGAGCAGTGAATTTAATAATGCTTAAACACTTCAATACCGGGCTTTAAAACCCACCTCCTTCCCAGGCCTATTCTAGCACTTCTTTCCTACATGTACAAATCATCATTCTTTTGCTAGAAAATTACTCAGAACCCCCAAACATTATATATGTTTTTTTAGCAGACACCCTAGGCAATAAAATGGCGGTCATTGCAACTTTTTATCTTGCACCGTATTTGCGCAATAATTTTTCAAACGGCTTTTTTTTTGTAAAAAAAATGGTTTCATAAATTAAAAAATAACAAAACAGTAACGTTAGGCCAATTTTTTGGTAAAATATGAAAGATGAGGTTACGCCGAGTAAATAGATACCTAACATGTCATGCTTTAAAATTGCGTACACTCATGGAATGGCGCCAAACTTCGTTACTTAAAAATCTCCATAGGCGACACTTTACAATTTACAGGTTACCAGTTTAGAGTTACAGAGGAGGACTAGTGCTAGAATTGTTGCACATGCTCTAACGCACGCGGCGACACCTCACATGTGTGGTTTGAACGACGTTTACATACGTGGGCGGGACTTGCGTGTGCGTACGCTTCTGAGCGCAAGCTACCGGGGACAGGGGCATTTTAATTTTTTTATTATTATTATTTATTTTTTATTTTACTTATTTATTTTTTTAACTTTTTTTTTACATTTTTTTTTTTCAATCGCTTTTATTCCTATTACAAGGAATGTAAACATCCCTTGTAATAGGAAATCTGTGTGACAGGTCCTCTTTAAGGAGAGATGCGGGGTCAATAAGACCCCACATCTCTCCTACAGGCTGGAAAGAATGAGATCGTGAAAAAAAAATTCACAGATCTCATTCAAACTAGCCGCAATTGCGGTTTGTCTACTTACGGGGACCTGGCGTGACGTCATCACATCACGCCCGGGCCTCCAACGGTCATAGAGATGACTGGTGACCATCTGGTCACCAGTCATCACTATGGCAAACATCCGGCGGACGGCGATCATCTCTCCGGGCCCTCGATGGCACGGGAGAGCCCGGAGAAGCACCAGATGGCGGCGGGAGGGGATGTCCCCTCCAGCCGCCTGTAAGAACGATCTAGCGACGGAACCGCCGCTATGATCATTCTTACGGTGCGCAGAATCGCTGCTGCTAAAAAATGATATCTCAATGATGCCTCTGGGTGCAGGCATCATTGAGATATCATATCATATGACGTCCACCCGGGATAACAGGTCCCCGTTTTGGACGTCATATGACGGCGTGCGGGTATTAAGTGGTTAAAGTGAAACACTAAAAATAAAATATTAATTTAAATTTCGTACCTGGGGGGGGGGGTGTAAAGTATGCCAGTGAAATAGTGTATGTTTCCCGTACTTAGAACTGTCTCTGCACAAAGTGTCATTTCTGAAGGAAAAAATAGGATTTTTATAACAACTTACCTGTAAAATCCTTTTCTTGGAGTACATCACGGGACACAGAGAAGCATAGTAATTACTATGTGGGTTATAGAGTCTACCTTCAGGTGATGGATACTGGCACGCCCTTAAGGCAGGAAGTTTTCTCCCCTATATAACCCCTCCCATACCGGGAGTACCTCAGTTTTGTAGCAAAGCAATAAGTGTTCCAAAAACCCCATCAAGAGGGGCGGGAGCTCTGTGTCTTGTGATGTACTCCAAGAAAAGGATTTTACAGGTAAGCCGTTATAAAAATCCTATTTTCTTTATCGTACATCACGGGACACAGAGAAGCATAGTAATTACTATGTGGGATGTTCTAAAGCAATGCCAAATGAGGGGAGGGAGACATCAAAATCCCACCGGGCGCCATCAGACGTGAGGAATCAAACTGCAGCCTGCAGCACACTGCGCCCAAAAGCGCCTTCCTCACTCCATTGGTAACATTTAGTGAAAGTGTGGACTGACGACCAGGTCGCGGCCTTGCAGACCTGAGCCATGGAGGCATGATGATGCACTGCCCAGGAAGTGCCAACCGCTCTAGTGGAGTGTGCTTTAATCTTAAGCGGAGGAATCTTTCCTTTCAAGCGATAGCAATGACATGTCGAATCTTTTTAGAAATAGTGGACTTAGACGCTGCCTGTCCGCTTCTAGGATCATCTGGCAGAACGAATAAAATGTCTGATTTCCGAATCTGAGCAGTAGCTTTAAGATAGATTGCTCTCAGTACATCCAGAGTATGCAACGATCTTTCTGTTGCAGAACTAGGTTCTGGAAAAAAGGTAGGAAGAACCAGATCCTGGTTCAGATGGAAGTTTGAAACTACCTTAGGGAGGAAGGCCGGATGAGGCCATAGGACCACCCTGTCCTTGTGAAGAATTAGGTATGGCTCTTTACATGAAAGGGCCGTTAATTCCGATACCCTCCTAGCAGAGGCTATGGCTACCAAGAACACCACCTTCCTGGTCAAGAGGACCAAGGGAATGTGAGCCAGAGGCTCAAAGGGTTGCTTCTGTAGAGCAGAGAGAACCAGATTCAGGTCCCTCGGGCACAAGGGGGTTTACTTGGAGGATTAACACGAATTACCCCCTGTAAGAAGGTTTTAACCAGAGAATGTGTAGCCAGTGGCCTTTGAAAAAAATATTGATAAAGCAGAGACCTGGCACTTGATGGTACTCAAGGCTCTCTCATGTCTGCCCCAAACTGCAGAAACTCCAGTATTCTGCCAATGAAGTACCTGTGAGGATGCCACCTTTGGGCTTCGCACCAGGGCACATATGCCTTCCAAACTCTGTAATAAATAAGCCTAGAAGCTGGCTTTCTGGCATGAATTAGTGTAGACACTAAAGAATTAGAGAGACCCCTCCTCTTTAGGATATGGGTTTCAACAGCCAGACCATTAAATTTAGAGACGTAAGGGAGGGTGGAATATTGGCCCCTGTAAGAGCAGGTCTGGACGGAGTGGAAGGATCCATGAATGTTCTATTGACATCCTTACAATCTCTGCGTACCAAGCCCTTCTGGGCCAAGCTGGAGCGACCAGAATTCCTTCTGAGTTTATCCTGGGAAGGAGGCGGGGTAACATTTGCAGTGGAGGAAACGCATAGATTAGGGAGAACCGATCCCACGAAAACACCAGCACATCCATTCCACAAGCGAGCGGATCTCTTGTTCGGGACAGAAAATTGTCCACCTTCGCATTGAACCTCGATGCAAAGAGATCCATATCTGGTGTTCCCCACCTCTGACAACTGCCCCGGAAGATGTCTGGGTGAAGAGCCCACTCTCCTGGGAGCAGCTGCTGGCGACTTAAGAAGTCTGCCTGCCAATTGTCTATTCCCGGAATGAAAATCGCTGATATGCACGGGACATGCTTTTCTGCCCAAATCAGGATCTGATTCACCTCTTTTTGGGCTGCACGACTCCTTGTGCCACCCTGGAGATTTCTATATGCGACAGCTGTGGCATTGTCGGATTGACTCCTGACTGGGAACCCCCGTAATCTGTCTGTCTATGCTGATAGAGATTCAGGCAGCTTGTCTAGCCCTAACAGGTTGATGGGTAGAGATTTCTCGGAGACCGACCACTCTCCCTGGAGAGATAGCTCCTCCAGGACTGCACCCTAGCCAAGCAGACTGGCATCTGTAGTCACATCTGCCAAGACATTGGAACAAAGGACTTCCCTTTTAGCAAATTCTGGGGAACCAGCCACCAGCAAACACTCTGGCGAACTGTTGGGGAGAGCAACATGAAGAAGTCTAAGGCTTGGGCTTTCTTGTTCCAAGCGGATAAGATGGAGTGTTGTAGTCTCCTTGAGTGGAACTGGGCAAACGGGACAGCCTCGAAAGAGGCTACCATCTTCCCGAGCAGCCGCATACAAAGGCGAATGGAAGGCCGACGCTTTGAACTGACCTACTGGACTAGTTCCTTTAAAGAATCGATGTTTGTTTGGGGCAAAAAGATCTTTCGCTGATCTGTGTCTATGAGTAGACCTAAATACTCTAGCCTTTTTACAGGAACCAAGGTTTAGATCGGGAACTGAGCGATCTACCAGCAACAGATCATCCAAAATAGGCTACTATAGATATGGAAAATTGGAAAGAAACTGCGCTAAATACTAAACAAACAAGAAAGAAAGAAAAAAAGAAAAACTGCAATGAAATCACAGTATATTCAATCTGAGAGCTGTGATTACCATGTAAACAATAGATACAAAAAACAAACGGTGAGAAAAATATAAATCGCGCTACCTCTAAACCGTGTGAAACAAATGTTTGAATCACAAAACGCACAAAACTATGTGATATATATTGATATAAATCATAAACTATGTGGTATATGATAGTATTACATAAATAACTAATATACCAAAAAACAAGAGAGGTTGATAGCCACTAGAGGGCACTATATAGCACTCTCAAGTCCCTCAATAACAGTGATAATATTGATAATGAACATCAGAAAATGTTGGATAATATCATTAGATCAATAAATATTAACCAAATACAAATATATATATATATAGACATATAAATAAAACAAATATTGTAGCAATAAAGTCCATAAATGTTTAACACATGAAATGCCAGACACCCGTGCTCTGTGCCAAGTTCCAAAATCAGTTGAAAACGTGTCCAAAGCAAAGTGATGAATCCTCCACCAAACTATAGATTGGCTCCTTACCAAATCGCCATGATCCCTTATGACAGGGGATCATGAACAGCATATAATAATAGGTAGTCACTCCCAGTCTTGCAGTTCAGACAGATACGTTCCTTAACATTGGGTCTCATCCACAAGTGATTAAAACTTCACCAACATCAATGCCCACCCTCTACCCCGTGTCCTCTCTCTGCCTGACCACCCATACTGGCCACCGTGGGGGGGAAGCGTGAGCAAATGAAAGTCAACCGGAAATTATGTCATGGTCGCACAAGAAGTGACCTGTAACATGGGAGGCGTCACGCGAGAGAACCGTCGCCAACCGTACTATAGATATGCCCTGAGACCTTAGGTTGGCCAACAGGGGGGCCAGCACCTTCGTGAACACCCGAGGTGCAGTGGCTAGTCCGAAGGGTAAAGTCATGAACTGAAAATGGCGTTGATTTATCGCGAAGCGTAACAGCTTCTGATGGCCGGGAAGATAGGTATGTGTAGGTATGCGTCTTTGATATCTATGGACGCTAACAGTTCCCCTCCCCGCAGGGAGGCAGCCACTGACCGGATTGATTCCATCCGAAAGGATCGGATATTTAGGAACTGGTTTAGGGCCTTGAGATCCAGAATGGGTCTTGCGTCTCCGTTCGGCTTGGGGACGGTAAAAAGATTTGGATAGAAACCCAAACCTTGCTCTTCTACCGGTAGTTCGATGATCAACCTTTGGGAAAGCAGATGATCCAAGGCCAATGCTAGAGACTTTTTTCCTGGGTCTTTCTGGACGATCGAGGCCAGGAAGCAGGGTGGAGGAAACTCTCGCAACTCCAACCTGTACCCCTCGGAGACCGTGGAGAGGACCCAAATGTCTTGGATCGCTTTTGCCAGGACCCGGCAAACAGCTGAAGTCTTCCCCCCACCCGGCTGAGTGGGGGTGAACCTTCATAATGCTGACTTAGACGCAGGCTTGGCCGGCTTACGGTTCCAGGGTTTCTTGGGAGCCTGGAATTGCCCTTGAGACTTTCCTCCTGCATTAAACCTTCCGGAAGGTCGTCAAAACTGCCTGAAAGCAAAAGGCCCAGAAACTGGAGAGGAGGGCCTTTTTAAAGGAGGGGGGACCCCTAAACCTCTTTTAACTGGTAACAGCGTGCTCCTGCCACTGGAGATTTTTTGAATATGCAGGTCTTGCCCAAACAAACGCTCTCTGTGGAAGGAAGACCCCGCTAGAAGTTTTTTGCATGGGGTTTCAGCAGACCAGTTCTTTAGCCAAAGCAGCCTACGCATATGTACTAACAGGAGCCTAAGGCAGGAGCACTGCTGTATAGAGTCCTTGATGGCATCAACTGCAAAGCACAATGCCTTGGGAAAGTCGGACAATTCCAGAGTTTGTTGAGCCAGGATATCTTTCAAGACCTGTTTCATCTGGTCTTTTAAGGCTTAGCAGATACCATTAGCTGCAATTGCAGGTTGGGCTACCCCTCTGATTGTTTTTAACAACATCTCCAGTCTCTCTAATAAATCCTTGTGTGCATTGCCACCACGCGCGCTTATTTCAAGGCTGCTCACCCGTATGCAAATACATCTTCGGCTATGCGTCCGCGTGACGCTAGCGCGCACGCGACGCCAACGCGCACAAGGTCTGTTGTCAGCCAAAGCCAGCATGGAGGATCAAACAAACTTTCCTGTAGCCACAGATTTTTGGAGGAATTTCCCCAGGAACCAGCTACCAGCAGGCGGAGGGTAAATGATGTACTACAGGCAAGTACTCATTATACATACCGGTACATCTCACAAACTGCTCTCAGGACAATGAAAGGGGAGGGAAGGCACAGACAGGCAAACTTTAGGCAAACTAGCATAATGGCTCAAAAGAAGGAAACTTTTAGAACCAAGTTCTGAAAGACCCTTCCCTTACCTTATCCAACGCTGCAGGACTCTGCAAAATACAGGCAGTCCAATCTTTGCCCATTACGGAGAGCCGAGTCTGCAGACCTTCAGGGACCGGGGTCCATGGACAGGAACACCACACCCCTGGACCCATATTGCACCCTGTCAGTAAGCTTTTGGTATTGGGAAATTGAGCAAAGTTCTGAAAACCCAGGATCCAGCCCTCAAAAGAGGAGCATTACAGGCAAAACCCTGTTCTTCTCAACCGAGGCCCGGGTACCGGCCACTTTTTCTAAGAAGCACTTTGGACGGATCCGGTTGTATGGAGGTTTTTAAAATCCAACATGGATCCCTCCAGAGGAGCTCCTCAGAGCACATGTTCACTTGTGACCAACACCTTAGACACTGGCGAAAAAACTGAGGTACTCCCGGTATGGGAGGAGTTATATAGGGGAGGAAATTTCCTGCCTTAAAGGCGTGCCAGTGTCCATCAGGTAGACTCTATAACCCACATAGTAATTACTATGCTTCTCTGTGTCCCGTGATGTACGATAAAGAAAAAAGTAATTTAAAGACCACTCGCGACTATAATGAATTCTTGGCTCCCGGGAATTCAGAGAGAATTCATTCATAAAAAAAAAAAAAAAAAAAAAAAGAAAAAAGCGTGGGGGTCTCCCCGAATTCAATTACCAGGCCCTTCAGGTCTGGTATGGATATTAAGGGAAACCCTGCCGTCAATTATAAAAAAAAGACGTGGGGTTCCCCCCAAATATCCATTCCAGACCCATCAGGTCTGGTTTTGATTTTAAGGGGAACTCCACCCCAAATTTAAAAAAAAAATGGCGTGGAGTTCCCCCCCAAAATCCACACCAGACCCCTTATCTGAGCACGTAACCTGGCCGGCCGCAGAAAAGAGGGGGGGGGACGAGAGAGCGCCCCGCCCTCCTGAACCGTACCAGGCCACATGCCCTCAACATGGGGATGGGGACAAGGGCCTCATCCCCACAACCCTGGCCGGTGGTTGTGGGGGTCAGCGGGCGGGGGGCTTATCAGAATCTGGAAGACCCCTTTAACAAAGGGGACCCTCAGATCCTGGCCCCTCCCCTATGTGAATTGGTAATGGGGTACATTGTACCCCTACCATTTCACGAAGGAAGTGTAAATAATTGTATAAAAACACACACACACACACACACACACACACACACACACACACACACACACACCTTGGGAAAAAAGTAATTTATAAAAATAAAAATAAATCCAGTGGTGGTAATCCACTCTCGATCCCTGCTCCAACGTTGTCGGTATCCAGCAACGGGTGATCTCCTCTCCGGTCCAGCAATGAGAAGATCATCTTGGTCCAGGATCCAGAGCGCAGCATCTCCGGCCGCCTGTCTACACCGGAGACAGCCCGGCGAATGACACGGCTGGAGCTAGTGATATTTCTTATATAGGTGAGGCGGGGCCACCCGTCACCTGACCCCGCCCCCTTTGACGCAAGGGGGAAGCCTGGGCTTCCCCAGTGACGTAGCAGAGGGTGTGCGTCAGAGGGGGACGGGTGGCCCTGTCTCACCTATATAAGAACTGTCACTAGCTCCAGCCGCGTCATTCGCCGGGCTGTCTCCGGTGGAGACAGGCGGCCGGCAATGCTGCGCTCTGGATCCTGGGCCTGGATGATCTTCTCATCGCTGGACCCCGGAGGGGGGGAGATCACCCGTCGCTGGATAACCGACAACGTTGGAGCGGGGAGCGGGGATCGAGAATGGATTACCACCGCTGGATTTTTTTTTTCCTTTTTAATAAAGGACTTTTTTCTACGGTGTGTGTGTGTTTTTTTACAATTCTTTACACTTCCTTAGTGAAATGGTAGAGGTACAATGTACCCCATTACCAATTAACATAGGGGGGGGCCAGGATCTGGGGGTCCCCTTTGTTAAAGGGGTCTTCCAGATTCTGATTAACCCCCGCCCGCAGACCCCCACAACCACCGGGCAAGGGTTGTGGGAGATGAGGCCCTTGTCCCCATCAACATGGGGACATCCTTCCCATGTTAAGGACATGTGGCCTGGTACGGTTCAGGAGGGGGGGCGCTGTCCTCCCTCTTTTCTGCGGCCGGCCAGGTTTCGTGCTCGGATAAGGGGCCCAGTGTGGATTTTTGGGGGAACTCCATGCCATTTGTTTTTTAAATTTCGGGTGGAGTTCACTTTAAAAACCGCACCAGACCATTTTTTATGAATGAATTCTCTCTGAATTGCCGGGAGCCGACAATTCATTATAGCTGCGAGTCAGTTTTAAATGACTTTTTTTCCTTCAGAAATTACACTTTGTGCAGAGACAGTTCTAAGTACGGGAAACATGCGCTATTTCACAGGCATACTTTACACCCCCCCCCCCCCTAGGTACGTAATTTAAAGGAATATTTCACTTTTATTGTTTCACTTTAAGCATTATAAAAATTCACTGCTCCCGGAAAAACGTCAGTTTTTAAAACTTTTTGTTGCATTGATACATGTCCCCTGGGGCAGGACCCAGGTCCCCAAACACTTTTTAGGACAATAACTTGCATATTAGCCTTTAAAATTAGCACTTTAGATTTCTCCCATAGACTTCAACAGGGTGTTCCGGGGCTTTTCGAAATTTGCCGCGAACACCCCGAATTGTTCGTTGTTCGCCGAACAGGCAATGTTCGAGTCGAACATGAGTTTGACTCGAACTCAAAGCTCATCCCTAGTCCTGACTCTCCTGTAGTCCAAGGGAGGGGGCAAGCACGACACTCCACACCAGGGAGAAAGCCTTTCATTATTGTGTGGAGTTACAGACCAAAGAACAGGAAGTGAGGATTTCTCAGAAGAAATAAGGACATTTAAAAGCAAAATGGAAGGATGAGGTAAGTGAAGGAGGACTGCACTAAGGTAAAGAAAGCTATTTAGGATTTTTTATTTTTTTTTACCTTTACAACCGCTTTAACTCTTAAGTTATGCATTCACTCTTTTTTGTAGTAGGTTCTGTCTCTGCCCTGGATGTAAAAATATTGCGCTACCCCGAGACAAAAACAAAAAAAACCCTAAGAAAAGGGGGGAAGGAGGTGAAGCGGCTGCACAAGAATGTGACAAAATACAAAAGGAGTGTGGGTGAATGTGTTTTACCTTTACAACCCGTTTAACCTCCGGTTGGGTTTACACTATGTTAGCGCAAGCCTTCAATGAACAAGCTGAAATTAGAAGCTAATTGGCTACCATTCACATCTGCACCAGATTCCGAGTGCATCCGCTTTAGTAAATCTCCCCCCACAGATTTAGGGGAGACTTTTACTAATGTCAGTGAATGCTGATATTTTCAAAAATATTTTTTCTCCCAGTTTACCATAAAAACACATCTTAGCAATAGCTGTTTGGTAGGATCTTTATAGACCCTGTTGCACACAGCTACATACATTAGAATTTATACAAAGCCAAAACTTTTACATTATAGTTTTGGATAGAATGTGAAAGAGTAAGAAACTATCAGGTTTGAATTGCTGTCTATGTCCCTTTTAGGAAGAATTCACCCTACTCTACATTACAATACAGAAAGTGATTTAAAATGCCACATTTCAGAATTGTCACAGAAATGAGGGTTAAGTAGAAATGTTCCATTGGGGACACCTGTTCTGGTGATAACTGTCTAAAAGGGGGCATCCTCTCACTTTAAAAAGAGATCTCCCAATTTCCTGCCTTTTACAAGGGAGGAAAAATCTCCCCCACGAGACGCACACAAAAAACAAAAAGTAGTCAGGGGTCTTAACTATTTCCTACTCTATCCAAAACTGAAAAAAATGTTTTGGCTTTATGTCTACTTACGGGGCTTATTACACACCATTGGAACACTACAATGACATTTGCGAGTTGTTTCAAAGCATTTATTGCTTTTTTTTTTCCAAGAATCGCGAATGTATGGTTGGATATTAGTCCTATTGATTTTTCAAGTCCATGCATTTTGCAAAATTTTTCACTGAAAACAAAACCCATTGGTTTCAATAAGAAGACTCATTTCCATAAACACAACTAATATGAAAAAAGCCCTACATTTCATCAGCAATACAAGTTCAACAGATAAGCAGTTTGAAAAATTACCAGCAGGAAACACAAATATAACTTTGTAAACTTTTAACACTATTGGTTGGCAAACACAACTAACAGATGTATAATTTTGTAGCATCTGTAAAACTTGCCTTAGCATACGGAGATATGAAACTGGCAATGCACACAAGGCCAGCATCAGCAAAGAGCTTGGCAACTTCAGCAATACGTCGAATATTTTCTTCTCTGTCTTCTTGAGAGAAGCCAAGATTTTTACTGAGCCCGTGACGAATGTTGTCTCCATCCAACGTATAGCATGGGATACCATGGCACACTAAATATTCCTCCAGTGCCATGCTTACTGTGGTCTTTCCAGCACCAGACAGGCCTATAAGAACAGAAAAAATACTATTGATTAGCTGACATTTACAAAAACATTTTAGCTAAGCCAGGCACCAAGATCCAAAAACAAAACAAAACACAAGAGCCAGACCTTTTTAATACTAATAAATATTTTTTTATATATATATATATATATATAAAAAAAAGCTATATATATATATATATATAAAAAAAGCTATATATATATATAAAAAAGCTATATATATATATATATATATATATATATATATATATATATATATAAAAAAAAAGCTATATATATATATATATATATATATATATATAAATATATATATAAAAAAAAGCTATATATATATATATATATATATATATATATATATATATATATATATATATATATATATATATATATATATATATATATATATATATATATATATATATATATATATAAAAAAAAGCATATATATATATATATAAAAAAAAGCATATATATATATATATATATATAAAAAAAAGCTATTATATATATATATAAAAAAAAGCTATTATATATATATATATAAAAAAAAGCTATTATATATATATATAAAAAAAAGCATATATATATATATAAAAAAAAGCATATATATATATATATATAAAAAAAAGCATATATATATATATATATAAAAAAAAAGCATATATATATATATAAAAAAAAGCATATATATATATATATATATATATATATAAAAAAAAGCATATATATATATATATATAAAAAAAAGCATATATATATATATATATATAAAAAAAAGCATATATATATATATATATATATATATATATATATATAAAAAAAAGCATATATATATATATATAAAAAAAAGCATATATATATATATATATAAAAAAAAGCATATATATATATATATATATATAAAAAAAAGCATATATATATATATATAAAAAAAAGCATATATATATATATATATATATATATAAAAAAGCATATATATATATATATATATATAAAAAAAAGCATATATATATATATAAAAAAAAGTATATATAGCTTTTTTTTTCAGGGGGAACTCAGTTCCACCACCTCTGGCTCAGACCCTTTGGTGCCTGCTCACCACAATCACTTGTAAACACAGAAGTCTGGTTTCTGTGTTTACAAGTGACAGCTCTGCACTTTGTGTAACCCCCCCTGAACTCTACACTCTGTATGTAATGCAATCCTCGTATTTAATGCCCCTTTAAGACCCTTCTACTGTTTGTGAAATCTGAACGGGGTAGTGGTTGAGTTCCTGCACCTATTTTCTGAGAAAAAAAGCTATATATATATATATATATATATATATATATATATATATATATATATATATATATATATATATATATATTAGTGTGACAGGAAGTCAGGTAAATCTGTGGGTGTTGTCACTGATGGGACATACATTTCTGCCTTGTTTAGACGATACACAGATGGTTATCGGGCGTCGGCTACAAACGTAGCCAGAGAAAGGCTAAAGGCCGTTGAAAAACTTCAGCTGTTCAGAATGAGGCAATTAAGGCCTCTATAAGTAGCCCAAAGGATTACCACTGAAGCCCTGCATCATTCATAAGGCTTTGTGAGTAGGAGAGCAGCGTACTGAAAGTCTCCTGAGGAGACCATTGATTTTTCTGTGTGATAAAAATCAAAAGACTATTGTTTGTGCTGTATGACCAGCACTGTCTGCCCAGCACTAGGCTGAGTCAAACTCCATAGATAGGTTCCTGTGTGGAAGGTAGACGCCCAGAGTGGCTAGGGTTTATTTTATGTTTGATTTTGGTTATGCTGTTTGGATGCTTGCAATTGTTTTCCAGCAAGATAGAAAAATAAACCAAGAACTTTGTTTTCAACCGTCTTGGACTGCCAGTCTGTATAAATTCAGTGTGTGGTGAACCCATCCAAGGGGTCACACACCCCGCTACCGAGCTAACCCCCCTCATTATATATATATATATATATATATATATATATATATATATATATATATATATATATATATATATATATATATATATATATACACACACACACACACACACACACACACACACACACACACACACATCAATAAAATGCATAACTACACCAGTCAGCCAAAACATAAGGATGACCCACCTGACATTAATTCGGTCCCCCTTTTACCAATAAAACAGCCCTGAACCCTCACAGCAAGGACGCTCTGAAATCCCTTGGCCACAATTAGCTATGTATCTGCCTACTCTCTAGGTCTGCCTTTCTCAATCTGGGTCCCTTCACAGGTTACCAGGGGTTGCTTGAGCTATGAACAATATCTGCCTCTCATATTTGTAACTATTGACATCAATGATCTTTTAAGACAAGGGGGGCTTTTTTCCAATATTCACCAATAAAGGCCACTATAATAAACCATAGATATAGTAATTGGCAACAGGGGACCCCCAGAAACCTGAAAGTTATTTCTAAAGTTCCCCATGTTAAAAAGAAAAAAGTTAAGAAAGGCTGCTCTAGATGGTCCATAATTAACTCCAACACTATCCTTTTCAGTTAAAGTGGATGTGAGCCTGAAAAAAAAAATCTGTCACAGTGTAGAGTATAAGATTTCCTATCATCTGTGCCCAGTCTTGCCACAAAGAGTTTTTCCAGCTCTGAGCAATCCTCTTTTTTTTCAGTGAGATAAACGGACAAACAGGAGAAAACTTTTGTCCATTCTTCCCCCTTGCTGTGAATGACAGGTTATTTACATATCTCATGCACTAGCTTGAGACAGACATTATGTTTTGATTCCCACCCCCACTCCTTTTCTGAAGTCATGTGGTTACTTTTCTGGATTTTGACTGGATGTTAGTGATCATAGCAGAATTCAGTGTACGGAATACACAGGCAAAAATGTATGTTGACAAGGGGAGTGTAGAGGTGGGCAGGAAGTCTACTGACATCACAGCTCCACCCACAGAGCTCCAGACAACAGATCCACGCACAGAATCTGCAGTTTTTCAGGTCTGATAACAGACAGAGGGGAGACATTTGACAGGTAAGGATACATGCAGGAGGCATGTATATCCTTATAGATCAGCACTATGGCAGTAGTTTAGAAAGGATGAGAGAGGGTTTACATCCACTTTAAGCTGGCCATACACCAGTAGAAATGTCTAATGCTCTAGCAAAGCGCGGTGACGTACAACACGTACGACGGCACTAAAAAGGGGAAGTTCCATTCGCCTTTGGGCTGCTTTTGCCGATTCCGTTTTAGTAAAAGACGATTTGCGCTTTTGTCTGTTACAGCGTGATGAATGTGCTTACTCCATTAGTCTCATAACTTGCTTCTGAGCATGCGCGGGTTTAAAACGTCGTTTTAGCGCACACACGATCATTTTTTACAACACAAAAAAAACGACATTTTCAAAAACCACATAAAAAAATTGAAGCATGTTCGATTTTTTTTTTTGGTCGTTTTTCAGAAGACGGAAAATGATGTGAAGCCCACCATTTTAAATGACGTTTTTAAAAATGTCATTTTATTTCATGCCAAAAAACGATCGTGTGTACGCGGCATTAGTTGAACAAGCTGAAGTTTTAAGCGGATTGGTTTCTACGCAGAGCTGCACCAGATTTTGCATTCTTCAGTTTTAGTAAATCAACATCAATGTGGCAAGAAATTTTCTAACAAATTTTCTATGAACATTCAACCGACAATCTATGTACGGCCAACTTTATAACCAGCTCCTGCTCTACCACGTCATCCCTATGAGTTTCTGATCTTTTTCTCCCTCAGTCACCCCCCTCAATGTATACTCTGTTTGGTACATTACCTGCTGCCACTCCTCTCTCTACTCCACCCCTCAGCCATGTCCCCTGCTCTCGCTCTTTGTACTCTATGCTGCAAAATCAGATCTATTTTCTCTTGAAGCCTGATTCACACCTATGCAGGTTGCAGTTTGCATATTCCAGGTGCATTTTGCGTTTTTTAATACACATTTTTGATCCATTGAAGTCTATGGAACCAAAAACCAGAAAAAAAAATCCCTGGCCCTTTCCATAAAATGCACAGATGTGAACATGACCCATAGGAAACCATGTTAAATGGACTGTAGTGTGTTTCTGCAAAACTGAAAACGCACAAAAAAATGCATAGGTGTGAACCAGGCCTTAAATACAATCAGCTTTATCATCCCTTCAATCATGCCCCTGTAACAAGACCTTCTCAGCACCCAGCTTTGGTGCGTCCGTCAGTATACAGCCTCCTCCAGTCTGATCATCAGAGATCAGAATATATATACACCCCACAGGAGGACACCCCCCCCCTCGATCACATTACCTTAACAATACAAACTGTAAACAAGAACATAATTAACAAGAGCTAATTAACTTGTCATTTAATCCAGCCTAGTTGACCCAATGAGATCTCCATTTCAGGTCACACTTGCTGTCACCGAGTTCAAAGTTCAATACATATCATCATAAGTATAAACACATTAAACCTTCAGACAATAGCAGGCAGGAGACCCCAGTAGCAGATTGTCCGGCTCCTACCTACAATAGTCTGAGGCAAAGCTCATATAATGTTCCATCATTAAGGACGAATGTGACCTGATCCCAAACCTTTCTATAACAATGACATTCCTCCATCCCTAATGGTATGAAAAAAAGTAGGAATTGGAATTTTTGATGAGGCATGTCATTGTAAATAATGAAGATACATATCGGTTTAGTTAAAATTGATTGGATGTAATGCAATGTCACAATCGTCCATGATATTAAATATACAAAAATAAATAGTAATATATAATGAATAGTGTGGAATGATGGAAGGGGACGAACTCCATTCTGTTTTTCAGGTTGGAGGTAGGCGGGCGTAAATAGACATCTGTCGCTCTATAGAGGTAAATTGAGGGTCCCATTTGGTCAGGCTGATCGTGTGAAAAGGGCCTAAGACTGCTTTCACACTGATGTTCTGTGGTTTACCCACACCCCGGGTGCAGCGTAGTGCACCGGTGTCTGTCCTGCGGGTTAGCGGAACTTTGCCATAGACTCCGCCTGTGCAAAAGCCGGTGCTGTAGAGGAAGCATCGGCTTATTGGGCTTCGCAGCTGCTTTCTTCCACTACTACCAGCTTCATTCACAACACTGATGTTGTGGCATGGCAGGTCGGCAACCTGCGATCCCCCGGGCCACTGGTTGGCCACCCCTGTATTAAAGGGGTTGTAAAGGTTTGTTTTTTATTTTCTAAATAGGTTCCTTTAATCTAGTGCATTGTGGGTTCACGAACCTTTTCCTTCCATTTCCCTTCTAAATGTTTTCTTTGTCTGAATTTCTCTCACCTGTTTATCCTCAGTAAGCTTGCCCCCATCATCTGAGCCATTCTGGCTGGGGGTTAGTCAGCCAGAACAGCTTACTGAGGAGGAACAGGAAGTGAGAAATTCAGACAAAGAAAAAAAACATTTCGAAGGAAAAGGTAAGTGAACCAACAATGCACTAGCTTAAAAGGAACCTATTTAGAAAATAAAAAACAAACCTTTACAGCCCCTTTAATCAATGGACGTGGTTGATACAATAAATACAAACAAATCAAACGATGGACATGATTGATACAGTCAATATGAATCGGTAAATGGATGAGAATACAGATAATATATAATAGTTTACATAATAAATTGTACAGACGATAGGTGACACGGATATTAAAAATCATAATTTAGGCACCCTTAGTTGGAAACTCAACACGTTTCATGGCTTATAATCAACCTTTAGGAGTAAGATGCACATGTGTACTGAAAGTTTGAAGTAATGAAATATCTGTTAGTATATGAAACCCTCTATATAGGGGGGAGATGAAAAGCGGCAGCTGGTTTCAATGATACTTACAAAACAACCCACAAGCTAATCCCAGCTCCTAAAATGGGGTTTAACAGTGGCCAGGGTGACTTACACATACGAGGTACATGGGGAGCTGAAACAATAGTTTCCCAACCTCTCCAAGGGAATCTGGGTTCCACGGGCCCCCCGCCCAAAGTGCCTTCTGTCACAGCCCCCACTTCACTTGGCCCACACACCCTATGTAGAGGTCCAGGGATTTAAAATCCCCATTCTTCTCCCTCTTCTGTAGGTCTTCCAGGACAGCTCAGAGCACTTCTGATTGGTCAGTGCTGGGACTGATCTTGCTGGAGGATGCAATTGATGGACTTCACGCTTAATGCTTAACTCATTACTCTGCGAGTATGCATTTTTATCTCTTATACAATAAAGTTTTGTGAAGGTAATGCGCAAGGCTCATGCGCCCTCAGTTCTATTTTCCTTTTTAAAGTTTCTTCTGGGTTCCCCCTGAACTGTTAGTGGCAGCACAGCTGATGTGGTTGATTGATTAGTGAAGACCGTTTCATTCCATTCTTTCCGATCCACCGCGTGTCTATCAAGTGCAGGAGTTTTTTCTTTTTCTTTATATTAACCATCTGCTAGACCCTGAGAATACTGCACCAGTGCCCATAGCAAAGTGTCTCACAAATTGTTCAAGTGACAGCCGATGTATTAACCAGCCAAGCTGGAAATTTTCTCTGTGATGGAGAGCTTTTGACAGCCGGAAGCATCCCTTAAGCCCTGTACACATGGCCGTGAATCCCGTCAGGAAAAAAACGTTGGTTTTCCCGACGGGATTCCTGGCAAGCTTGCCTTGCCAAGCCCTGTGTACAGACGGCCACTCAAAAGAACCGCCGTTCTTTTGAATGGCAAGAACGTGGTGACGTCATTGACTACGACAAGTTGGCGCTCGTCACATTCGATGCCATCGCCGCCATCTTGCTACACCTCACACTAACCTTGTATGCTACTGCGCATGCGTCAAAGTCTTATCGAGCATGCACGGGTTTACCCGGGACAGGTAAGCATACAGATGACCGGTTTTCTCAGCAGGGTTCTCTATTTTCCCGTCAGGATTCCCGTCTGTTTTCCTGACGGGAAAACTGCTAGGGAGCATACACAAGGCCAGGATTCCCAGCCAAATGCTCTCCTGGCAGTTTTCCTGCTGGGAAAACTAGTCGTGTATATGAGGCTTAAGAGTAGCATGATCAAAGTGTTGCGTTAGGCTGTCAAAGTATGACTTGAGCTGTATTACCTAGAGTAACAGCCTAAAATGATCAAACTAGTTTTCTCACTTTCTTCTGTGCTTCCATCATCTGCAGCAATTTGGAAACTACCGGCCACGGTATATTTTAGCCTACAACCCTTTTCTCTGCATTCCTGCTACACAAATGCACGGAGAATACGTTTGGTGATTTAAAGAAAAATAGTTTTTTGCATATATGCATCTCATGTACCAGTTAGCCAGACAGTGCATCCGCGAAAGCCACTTCTTGTTCCGAGAACTTGACCTCTCTTGTTCCTGCTGACATGGTGAGCTTGGTAGGTAACATTGGTAGCCCGCTGCATCCCCTATAGAAAGAGAACATATTACAGGTAAGAAGGTTGATTTGCTAAACAAAAAACAAAAAAAGCAACAAACCATAAAGTGTTTTTAAATGCAAGCCACATTTTTTAAACTCTTGCCTCACAGTGCAGTATGTTATTGTACAAAAACGTAAAAAATTCTGAAAAGAGCATCCAAAAAAAACTCGCTCGCTAACCATATCGCATATTCATTACCGAAGTAATAGGAGTATGAAATTGATCCGAATATCCAATGTGAAATGCTCTTAAAAGGAAAATCTGACATCAAGTTGCTGTAAAGTGCAAGAAACCTAAAGGTGTCCGCTGTCTGGAGGCTCTAAAGTCTCCTTTACACTGGCACTGCCAAACTAGGTTTATATGCATTTAGAGGACATTTTTAAACACATATAAACGTAAGCAATGATTTTCCACTGTGAATAGAACAGAATTTCAATCAAATTGAAAGCGGGGGTTCATCTGAAATTATTATTTTTTTTTTTTAAAGCCAGCAGCTACAAATACTGCAGCTGCAGACTTAAAAAATGGACACTTACGGTACCTGTCCTGGTCGCCCACGATGTCGGCAGCAGAGCAACTGCTCAGCTCTCGGCTTCCCCCTGCGAGTTGACAGGGCTAAGCACTCTCTACTGGGCAGTTCCTACGTTTAGATCCCTGTGCATTCAAGGATGAAGGTACAGAATGCATATCTTCTACATTCTGGACCTTCGTCCTTGAAAGACTAGTTCCCTAAATGTGAGTAGCACTTGGTACAAAGTTCAGCCGCAGACTTTTTTTTATAGATTTCGACAGGTGGCTGGCTGCACCTGTCCACCTTTCCAATACTTGTTTTGGATTCTAATGGGAGGAAGCATCATTAAACCCCCTTTTTTATACATTTACAGGGATGGAGGCCTGTGGTAGTGTCTATCATATGCCTCATTCAA
The DNA here is from genome assembly GCF_905171775.1 of Rana temporaria. Classification (NCBI taxonomy): domain Eukaryota; kingdom Metazoa; phylum Chordata; class Amphibia; order Anura; family Ranidae; genus Rana; species Rana temporaria. The sequence continues at coordinate 476,579,701 of NC_053489.1, read as the reverse complement.
AGTACCAACCCTATCCCCCCTTTTTAATACTATTTAGGGATGGAGATGCCATTTCAGGAGTGGAATAGAGTGCCGCCACCGATCTACTACCAACAGTTAACTTATGCCTTGTAATTTTTTGACTAGCTGACCCAATTTCATGTGGTCCGCACTTAGTCTGGTGGTATTTTGGTTTGGTAGGCATGTTTTGGTTCCACTCCTGTATTTCTTTTGTTATTCCAGTGCTCTTTTTTGCCAGATCAACTATAGGTGGGGGCGGGTTTAGGTTACCACCTGCCCCCTATCTATTGATTAGCACGCCTGTGTTTCTTATTAGGAGGCTTTAAAATCATAGCTAGGACTGCAATACATGGAGTGCCTTGACAGTTGGCCTGCAGTTTAAACAGGTATTTGCAAATACATGCAACCAAACCTCTGTTTTTAATTACATACAGTTAGACAGATCTATCTGGTTTAGTGCTTTTTTGGTTGGCAACTTTGAGCCTGGCTATTATGGAAAAAAAATTTATATTATATATATATATAACACACACACATATATATATATATATATATATATATATATAACCACTTAAAGCGGGGGTTCACCCTGTTAAAAAAAAAAAAATGTTTTTTTTTATTAGACCATTACATTCGGCATTGTAGCGCGAGCTACGGTATGCCGGTCTTACATTTTTTATCCCCGTACTCACTGTGCTATCGATGATTGAAGAATCCGGGGAATGGGCGTTCCTATGGTGAGAGAAGGTGATTGACGGCCGGCCCTGGCACGTCACGCTTCTCCAGAAATAGCCGAAATAGGCTTGGCTATTCACGGCGCCTGCGCATAGCCTGTGCGCAGGCGCCGTGAATAGCCGAGACCTACTCCGGCTGTCTTCGGGGAGCGTGACGTGCCAGAGCCGGCCGTCAATCATCCTCTCTCTCCATAGGCACGCCCATTCCCCGCGGGAGTCAGAATCTTCAATCATCGATAGCACAGTGAGTACGGGGATTAAAAATTTAAGACCGGCATACCGTAGCTCGCGCTACGATGCCGAAAGTAATGGTCTAATGCTGTGAAGGAGGGTGAACTACCGCTTTAAGGACCGCCTCCTGCACATATACGTCGGCAGAATGGCACGGCTCGGCACAAGCACGTCCTCTTTAAGTGCCCAGCCGTGGGTCGTGGGCGCGCGTCCACGACCCGGTCCGAAGCTCCGTGACCGCGGGACCCGATCGTTGCTGGAGTCCCGCGATCGTTCCCCGGAGCTGAAGAACGGGGAGAGATGTGTGTAAACACAGCTTCCCCGTTCTTCACTGTGGCGCCGTCATTGGGTTTCCCTATAAAAGGAACACACGATCAATCAATGACGTCATACCTACAGCCACAACCCCCTACAGTTAGAAACACAAATGAGGTCACACCTAACCCCTTCAACGCCCCCTTGTGGTTAACTCCCAAACTGCAATTGTAATTTTCACAGTAAACAATGCATTTTTAATGTATTTTTTGCTGTGAAAATGACAATGGTCCCAAAAATGTGTCAAAATTGTCCGAAGTGTCCGCCATAATGTCGCAGTCATGAAAAAAAAAAAAAAAAAACGCTGATCGCCGCCATTAGTAGTAAAAAAAAAAAAAAATCATAAAAATGCAATAAAACTATCTCCTATTTTGTAAATGCTATAAATTTTGCGCAAACCAATCGATAAACGCTTATTGCGATTTTTTTTACCAAAAATAGGTATAGATTTATATATATATTTTTTTTTTTTTGGGGGGGGGGGGGGATATTATAGCAAAAAGTTAAAAATATTGCATTTTTTTCAAAATTGTCGCTCTATTTTTGTTTATAGCGCAAAAAATAAAAACCGCAGAGGTGATCAAATACCACCAAAAGAAAGCTCTATATGTGGGAAAAAAGACGCCAATTTTGTTTGGGAGCCACGTCGCATGACCGCGCAATTGTCAGTTAAAGCGACGCAGTGCAGAATCGCAAAAACTGGCCAGGTCCTTTAGCTGCCTAAAGGTCCAGGTCTTAAGTGGTTAATCGCATACTGCCAAAAACTCATCTCATTCAAAGTCCCAACTCTCCCCCCTTTTTTATGCATCATTAAACCTTTCCCCCCTGACTGTACACATATATGTGACCTCACAGAAGTGGGACTTCTTCCTTGAGAGCTGCATATATGCGTACTTGCGTTTGTGCTGGGAGCATGTTTCCACTACAGAGACTGGGCTCTCATCAAGAACCCTAAGGCCCCTTTCAGACGTCCGCTCCGTCTGTCCGTTCATTACAAGTCCGTTAACGGACTTGTAATGAATCCCTACGGGGACGCGTCCGTTAGCGGATGGAGCATCCGCTAGCGTCCGCGTCAGTCGGGTTCCGCTTTTCCGAACGGAAGAAACCCTATTTTTCTTCCGTTCGGCGGAGCGGAACTGATGCAGACGGACAGACGGTCCGTCTGCATCAGGTTCCCCATAGGGGACAGCGGAGCAGAGACAGGGCGGTCCCTGCACTGTGTGCGGGGACCGCCCTATCCGCCGACAGCTGAGCGGGGATCCCCGCTGAGCTTTGGCGGACACACGGAGTGGACCCGGAAACGGTCCGCTCCGTGTGAAAGAGCCCTAAGGCTCATGCTAAGGATCAGGAACCTGGAGGCCTGGTTCTCAATTACCGTGATCGCCTCCAATTGGCTATCACAGTGATCAGTCACTGTTCAGCCCATCCCTGTGCTTTTTTTTGTCTCCTCTAGAATGGAGGAAAAAAATATATACAGTATCTTTTTCTTTGCTAGAAAAGAAAAGTGTAAAAAAAAAGAACAGTAACAAAACAAAAATGTATTAAGATGTGGTTTGATCCAGGACAGTGTCGTTTTAGCCCACACACTATCATTTTTATGACACAAAAAACAATGTTTTGAAAAACGACATAAAAAATTGAAACGGTTCGAATTTTTTTTTGGTCGTTTTTCAGAAGACATAAAACAACGTTTTCCCCCACACATGGTCATTTTAAATTACGTTTTTAAAAATGTTGTTTTTTTTCATCACAAAAAACGACTGTGTGTACGCGGCATTACGGTAGTTAACACCGTGCTGTGCCCATACAGGCCAGGCATCCGATGACAGCCGGAGTCATTCATTTACTACCTGAGCTGACACCTGAATTTTCAGGGGAAGGTAGATAGTAAAACCATATTTTCAGAATATTATAAAGCAAATTGATGCTTTGGGGCACAGCTGATAACGGCAGGCTCAGAAACGGAGTGGGTACAAAGAAAAAAAATAAACTGCTCAAAAGAATTAAAGCAGAAAAAAATCCCCCATTAGTACAACCCTCCCCCCCCCACACACACACACATACACACAAACGGTTATTACATTTGTGAAATTTCTTACAGTTTAAGGACATATGTCTGAATTTTCAGGAAGTCAGCTCTGTGATTCAAAAAATGCATCATCTTTTCTGGCAGGGAGGATCTCTTAGAACAGGGATTTAATCATATCCTCTCTTTACACTGTAGTCAGACTACATTTCCCATCATGCTTTGCAAATTATAATGAATGTGGGAGGTACACTATGTTTGTACATGTAAATAAGCCCACTTCAACATAAATCACACCCCTAATTCTGCAGCCAGCAAGCCATACATAACACACGGTGTGATAGGTTAACCACTTCCGGACCGCCCCACGACGATATACATTGGCACTTTGAAGAAAGATATCCATCTCTGTTATGGCAGCAGCTAGCTGCAGTTCCATTTAGTTCCGTGTGCTTTTTTTCTGCACTAAAAATGCATGCACAGTGTTTTCTAGTTTCAAGTTCACACCAGTGCAGTTCCAATCAGTTCCCAGTGCAGAAACTGACAGTATTGGTGCAGAAAAAAACAGAACTACATGGAACTGACCCTAATGCTGGGTTCACACTGGTCCGACAAAGGCTCCGACACTGGGAGCTCATGTCGCATGACGTGTGAAAATCAATGCTTCCCTATGGGAGCCGTCTTAACTGGTCCGACACATGTAGGACCGACTTTGAAAATGCTCCCTGTACTACTTTGGTCCGACTTTGATCCTACTTCAGCCCAATGAATATCATTGAAGAAGTCGGATCAAAGTCGTAACACCGTCTTGCATGATCCGACTTTGCCATGCGACTTGTACACTGCTGATCTTGAGAGGGAACACCATGCCAAATTTTAAATAAAAAAACGGCATGGGTTCCCCCACCAAAAGCATACCAGGCCCTTATCCGAGCATTCAGCCGGCCGGTCAGGAAAGAGGTGGGGACGAGCGAGCGAGCGCCCGCCCCCCCCCCCCCCCTGTGAACCATACCAGGCAGCATGCCCTGCAGCCCCCCCACCCCAAAGCACCTTGTCACCCATGTTGATAAGCATAAGGGCCTCTTCCCGACAACCCTGGCTGTTGGTTGTCGGGGTCTTGGGTGGGGGGGGGGGGGCTTATCGGAATCCGGGAGTATCTTTGAATTCACCCCCCTGTAGGTTAATCGTTTTCATCAAATGATGTGCCATCCTTTCAATCCTATCACATTACCCAGTCCATATCAGTATAGATATCCAGCATGATCTTTTCCCCCATTGAGATTTGATGTGTTTTCAAAGTGGTCCTTGACTTTTTTTGAGCAGTGTACATAAATGAGAAAAAATAAACATTTTACTAGTAGACACGAGACTAAAATAACTTCCTGAAAAGTATTTTTTTTTCCAAACTGAATTAGGTTTAGTAGAGATGATGCGATTCCAGTCACTGCAGACAAACTAAGACCTTGTAAAGACGACCAGAAAACAAAAACCCAGTGTTCATGTAGTGTTATACATTGCAACTGCGACACTTTTTCCGTATGAACTCAGCCAGCAACACATCATATAATATTTCAAGTTCAAATACTGGTCTGTCGGCAGTTACACTAGTTAGTGTTCATTATTCACCTTGCAGTGTAAAGTAATGGCAAATGGAAAAAACCTAAACTAAATGCATCCTGTCACTGCCAAATGAAAAAAAAATAAAACCACGTATTAACCCTAAAAGCATGCCCCCATCCTCCTACTAATCCTTTCTAACCTATAGATATAGATATAGATATATATATATATATATATATATATATATATATATATATATATATATATATATATATATATACACACACACATACAAACACACACATTAAAAAATTAATCTGCTCTAGTTGGTCACGTTATCGCACATCTGTGGCTTCCCAGTGTCGGAAAGTGGCTGCTGCAGGGGAGAGAGCACAGACAACACAACTGGGCCATGGGGGGCATATGGGTGATGTCACGGCTCCAGGAACTCACAGCTATCTTTAGTTTCCTACCTTTCTTCCCTTCTTTTACTTTCATTTCCAAAGCTTAACATATTTGTTAAGGCTGAAGGTTTTTTACCTTCATGCATTCATGTGCAGCAGCCCCCCTCTAGCCCCCCAAATCCTGCAATGTTCACAACAGCCTCAGCTGTCCCAGGACTCTTCCCCCCCCCCCTCATTGGCTGAGACAGCAATGGGAGTCCATGGGGGGGGGGGTGAGCAAGCACGCAGTGGTGCCCCAGGGCAAGCGGCTTTTTCGAGGGGGAGGAGCCAGGAGCTACTCCGGATTCCATCTGCTCCAGTTTTGATAAATTCCCCTCACAGGATTTTGGATTTGTTACCTGGTAGGGACCCATCTACTTCTACAGAATCAACCTTGGTTTGTGAGAAAATATATATTTTTTCCTGCTACTTAATAAAGAATTTCTTCCCAACACTACAATTACTCAGTTGGATGCAGGAGAGCACCCAACACGCTGTTTGTCAGGCAGCATTTCACCTGTGGCTTAGGTTGCTGTGCTACTCCATCTCCTCTCCCCCTCACTCCCATACTGAAGTATTCTGGCGGAACACAACAGCTCAGCAGGGGATATCGCTGTACTAACTTTGCATAGTTAGGACAGCAGCTCCGACTGGCGCTATCTTTTTTTCTTCAACCAGCTGGGTTATAAAACCTCATAATGTGTACCAGGATTAAGAAACAGATGTAAACCATTCGTTTATCATTTTACACGGATATCATTGTTTGTAAAAGCTTTTTTTATTGACCATTCATATAGTGTTTTACAAGCCTTGCTATCTCCAATTGCGCAACTTCTTTCTCAGCTACAATGTTTCCTTATAGCAATACGCTTTAAACTCCAATGCAGCTCTACATTCATGTAAATGTCATTGCATCAATCAATATAATAAGGTGAAAAACCTTGGTTAATCCATCAAGGAACCAAGCTGTAGAGGGGAAATGCTTTTTATTGGTTTTGGCACAGGTCATTTGTTCTGTAAGGTTGTGTGTACAACTCTTTCCTGCTCTGCCCTTCAAAAGATGAGCTGCATCTAGCTGTGGTTGGGCTCACATCAATACTCCACATATGAATTCAAAGGCCACTGATACCTGTAGTAGTCACAGTATTCACATGATCACTGTGACAACACATAATACGAGTTCATTATGTGCATACCCTACAGACAGGCAAAACTAGTTTCTTTAACACTCACCTGTCGGCAGACCACACCATTGTTTTGTTACAGGTGCATCATTACACTAAAAAGCATAAACAGCAGCATACCCTAAAATTACCTGCCAACACTCAAATGCCATTCATCAGTTATTGTCATACTTGCGTAGGTTTACAAACCTTTCCTATGACAACCTGGCTACAAGACTGGCTGTCGCGTCTACAAATGTCCACAAGAAGAAATTGGTGAAGATATCGGTCACATGTATTGTGGACTTCTATTTTAATAATTGGACATTTGGCCTCCCCTAAGGTGCATTAAGTCTTCACCACTAAACCCTCACCAAAGTGTTGAGCCCAGATTACCCCAATGGTGACATGCAGGCCGGGAGCCAAAAGCAAAATTCCAACCTGAAACTCTGAGGCCTCGTACAGACGACCAGACATGTCCGATGAAAACGGTCCGCGGACCGTTTTCATCGGACATGTCCGCTGGGATCATTTGGTCTGAAGTGTGTACACACCATCAGACCAAATTCCCCGTGGACAGAATACGCCGTGACGTGGCGTCGACGATGACGCTGCGACGTGCGCGCACCAGGAAGTTCAATGCTTCCACGCATGCGTCCAATCACTTGGACGCATGCGTGGGATTTCGGGCCAGCGGACATGTCCGATGGACAGAGAGCTGCTGCAGATGTGCCCAGAGCTGGATCTAAATTAGGCTCAGGGAAGTAAAAGGTGAGATGAAGGCCTGGTTCACACTGGTACGATTTGAGATGCGATTTGAGATGTCAAATTGCATCTCAAATTGGCGGCATTTGCCGGCCATGGCACGTCCTAATCGGTGCGACGCCGCATCTGCGGAGCTGCACCGATTTCAAAAAGTAGTTCCTGTACTACTTTTTGCGATTTCGGGCCGCGATTTACATTGACATCTGTGCAGAAACCTGCACAGATGTCTCTGAAATGGCGGCTGAAATCGGGACTGAAAAACTCCTCAGCGTGAAAGGGGCCTAAGAGGGCTTGAGTGTTAGTGGCGGGGTCTCCCTTAATGGCAGTGTTAGGGTCAGTGTGTCAGTGTGTTTTGAGAAAAAAAAGGTTTAATAATTTAGTAACAGCGTGTGTGTTTAGGTAGGAAAAAAAAAACCTATTCTATAGTTTCTTGACCCTGCTACGGGTACAAAGAACAAATAAGGCACACATGAGGTATTGGTGCAATCATCAGAAGTAGGAGAACTTATTTTGCAGGCTTTTTTGGTGGTGGGTCATGGTAAAGGCATAAAATATACAGCTTACGTTTAAAAAAAAAAAAATGTATAAAAAAAACTATTTAGGACCAGACTTACTTGCATAATAAAACTAAATCAATAGATAGCCATTATAATGATTGTAAAGGCAGAAGGTTTTTTTATCTTAATGCATCGATCGAGTGATCCCTTTTATAGGGAGACTCGATCGATGACGTCAGACCTACAGCCACACCCCCCTACAGTTGTAAACACACACTAGGTGAACCCTAACTCCTACAGCGCCCCCTGTGGTTAACTCCCAAAATGCAAATGTCATTTTCACAATAAACAATGCAATTTAAAAGCATTTTTTTGCTGTGAAAATGACAATGGTCCCAAAAATGTGTCAAAATTGTCCGAAGTGTCCGCCATAATGTCGCAGTCACGGAAAAAAAAAAAAAAAAAAAAAAAAAAAAAAAAAAAATCGCTGATCGCCGCCATTAGCAGTAAAAAAAATAAAACTATCACCTATTTTGTAAACGCTATAAATTTTGCGCAAACCAATCGATAAGCGCTTATTGCGATTTTTTTTTACCAAATATAGGTAGAAGAATACGTATCAGCCTAAACTGAGGAAAAAAAAATATTTATATATGTTTTTGGGGGATATTTATTATAGCAAAAAATATTGCATTTTTTTCAAAATTGACGCTCTATTTTTATTTATAGCGCAAAAAATAAAAACCGCAGAGGTGATCAAATACCACCAAAAGAAAGCTCTATTTGTGGGGAAAAAAGGACGCCAATTTTGTTTGGGAGTCACGTCGCACAACCGCGCAATCGTCTGTTAAAGCGACGCAGTGCCGAATTGTAAAAACCCCTTGGGTCATTTAGCAGCATATTGGTCCGGTCCTTAAGTGGTTAAAATGAAACCCAAACTGTCCTAAAAAAAAAAACAAGTATAATTCACCTGGATACACGAAGCAGTAAATGATGACATGTATGTTTATACGAACACATGTCAAGTTGCAAAATTGGATTTGGGCTCCAAGATTTGACCCTAGTCTTGAAAGGGGTAAGATCAAACATCCCCTAATCACAAAGAGTTAGAACATAAGTAGAGTACACGTGCAAATCGCTAGCACACCACCCTTATGCTGCACACTAACACACATATTCTTGTTGTTCTCTTTGATATGCTAAGTGATCCTTTCTCACATGGCTTTGAGATTCGCACTGCAAACAGGTGGCATCAGCAACACTTGGAATCTCTCTGTTTGTTGTAAACTGGATTGTCCTGACCTCTCCAATGTGGAGTTGCTATGTTCTGTTCTCTGAAACACGCTTCAATAATAATCAATTGAAAACAGAAATGTTAACCCATGTACATAAAGCCTGCATGAAATGAACCAAGCCATTCAATTACAAAAAATAAGCAGGACTCCTATTGTATATGTAAACATGTTTTGACCATGGCTTGGTTCTGCAATAACTCCCCGGCATGCAAAGTCACCGTACATGTAATACCCACATACAATGCAATTGTCAGCACCAAGGGAAGCAAAGTTAAATATATATATATGATCAAGTCTGTGTGACACGCTCAAAAGAATGAATCCTAATAAATGGACTTTTTTTTAACATTAACCACTTCAGATCCTCGCTATAGCCGAATGACGGCTACAGTGCGGACCCAATTTGCTGGGAGGGCGTCCAAGGACGTCCTCTCGTTCTCAATCGGCCTGTGCGCCCCCTGCAGGGCACGCTGTGTGATCAGCGAGTCAATGAGACTCGGCTGATCACAGATCGGAGTAGGGGGTCGATCCCGACGCCTTACCACGTGATCAGCTGTCAGCCAATGACAGCTGATCATGTGATGTAAACAGAGCCGGTAATCGGCTATTTTTTCTCCTCACGCTGACAGCGGCTGTCAGAGGGACGTCGGTCCTGATGAAGGAGAGCAGCCGCCTGCTCATCTCTGCCACCTGCCAGTGAATAACAGTGCTGCCTACCAGTGACCACCAGCGCCACCCATCAATGTCACCTACCAGTGCTACCCATTAGTGTCCACTACCAGTGCCCATCAGTGCCACCTATAAATGTCACCTACCAGTGCCGTCCATTAGTGTAAACTACCAGTGCTCATCAGTGTCACCTACCAGTGCCCATCAGTGTCACCTACCAGTGCCCATCAGTGCCACCTACAGTACCAGTGCCCATCAGTGCCACCTATCAGTGCCCATCAGTGCCATCTCATCATCAACGTAGGAGAAAAATTACCGGTTGGCCTGGAGGGGGGTTTAAGTGCCCAGTAAGGAAGTGTGATGTATACTGTAAATGGCAATAATCTAACCATTTACAGAAAACAATGATATTGGAAAATGCATCAGATCTATCTCAAGGTGCTGTTGACTGACCACTGAAGATCCCTGGAAATGCCCTGGGTGGTCCCTAGTAATACTAAAGGTCTACCATATGCAGCCACTGCAGGTGATAAAAAGGCAGAACTTCTGCTGCCATAGCGACCCTCCCAAGATAAACAATAGTGGCAATGTGCCTGTTACACAGGGGTGGATTTACTAATGGCAGACAGACTGTGCACTTTGCAGGTGCAGTTTCTCCAGAGCTTAGTAAACGAGTTAAAGCTTCACTTTGCAAAGAATACCCAATCACATACAATTTCGTTTCGTTATTTTTTTTTATTCGTTGAAGTGTATTTTTTCCCCAAAAAAATTGCATTTGAAAGACCGCTGGGCAAATACAGTGTGACATAAAATATTGCAGCAATTGCCATTTTATTCCCTAGGGTCTCTGGTAAATATATATATAATGTTCGGGGGTTCCAAGTCATTTTCTAGCAAAAATTTTTTTTTTAACTTAAAGGGGTTGTAAAGGTTCGTCTTATATTTTCTAAATAGGTTCCTTTAAGCTAGTGCATTGTTGGTTCACTTACCTTTTCCTTCGATTCCCCTTCTAAATGTTTTTTTTCTTTGTCTGAATTTATCACTTCCTGTTTCTTCTCTGTAAGCTTTCCACCATCGTCCGAGCGGTGGAAAGTCATTTAGAACAGCTTACTGAACACCTTACGGAGGAGGAACAGGAAGTGAGAAATTCAGACAAAGAAAACAAAGAACAAAAACAATTAGAAGGGAAATGGAAGGAAAAGGTAAGTGAACCAACAATGCACTAGCTTAAAGGAATCTATTTAGAAAATAAAAAACGAACCTTTACAAACCCTTTAAGAAACAAGAGTCAGAAAAAGATTTGGGCCCGGATTCAGAAAGGAGATACGACGGCGTATCTCCGGATACGCCGTCGTATCTCTGAGTGTGCGCGGTCGTAACTATGCGACTGATTCATAGAATCAGTTACGCATAGATTTGCCTAAGATCCGACCGGCGTAAGTGTCTTACACCGTCGTATCTTAGGCTGCATATTTACGCTGGCCGCTAGGTGGCGCTTCCGTATATTTACGCGAGGAATATGCTAATTAGGTAGATACGCTGATTCAGAAGCGTAGGTCCGGCCGGCGCATTTTTTTACATTTTTTTACATCGTTTACGTTAGGCTTTTTCGGGCGTAAAGTTACCCCTGCTATATGAGGCGTAGCCAATGTTAAGTATGGACGTCGTTCCCGCATCGAGTTTTAAAAATTTTAAGTCGTTTGCGTAAGTCGTTCGCGAATAGGGCTGTACGTAAGTTACGTTTACATCTAAAGCAATGACGATTTGCGGCTGAATTTCGAGCATGCGCACTGGGATTTTTTCACGAACGGCGCATGCGCCGTTCGGAAAATACGTCAAATACGTGGGGTCACCATTCATTTAAATAAAAACACGCCCACATCATCCCCATTTGAATTAGGCGGGCTTACACTGGACAACATACGTTAAGCCGCCATAACGAAGGGCGCAAGTTCTTTCTGAATACGGAACTTGCGCCCTAATTTACGGCGGCGTAACGCATCTTAGATACGTTACGCCCTGCCTAAAGATACTCCAAAAGTATCTGAATCCGGCCCTTGGACTTTAAGGCTTCATTCACACTTGTCGCTACGGAGTCCGTCTGTTCCCGTCAGCTCAGCGGGAGATCTGTCCGCAGATCTCCGCTGAGCCGACGGATGACAAGCTCCTCTCTGCTCACTGAGCGGGGAGGGGCTTGTCGGGCACCGCTGTCCTCCTATGGAGCGATCTGATGAAAACGGACAGCATGTCCATTTTCATCAGATCTTACCTGATCCGATCCGCATGGACGGATGGGGACGTGGCCCCCATACGTCTGTTTTTAGCAGGTCGGATCGGGTCGGATGTCAGCGGACATGTCTCCGCTGACATCCGACGCTCCATAGCGATGCATGGATCGGCCGTTCAGGTCCGCCGACAAACGGACCCGAACGGCCAAGTGTGAATGAGGCCTTAGTGGTTAAACTTCCTGCATTTACACACAGAAGTTTTATGTAAGAAGGAAGCAAGTTACAATGTTTCATGTTGTTACAGACTTGGCAGACTGCCCAGATGTTTTCTTTACACACACAAGTTTATCCCTTTGATCTAAGAAGGAAGCGTTAGTTACAATGTTTCCTGTTAAGAACTTGGCAGACTGGCCCATATTTTCTTTTGACAGCTAAAGTGAGCAGATAAGTCCCTCCACTTGTTATACGAAATAATCTGCAATAGAGATCGTCAGGGGGGTTGAATCGAGATCACGCCCAAATGCTTCCATCTGACAAGTAATCCCTGCTGCTTGCCCACAGCAGGGCTAAAGATTACAAAAATACTACCTGCCCGGCGCACAATTCTACAATCTCCTCCACTACGACTTAATGCACGTCCAGGATGCGATTTCTAGTCACCATGGCAACCTGACGCCTGGGATTTGTCGAGCCCTGGCTGAAGCTGCCGCTTTATTCTCCGCCACTGAAATAATGCCCCCACTTTATTCTCCGCCACTAAAATAATGCCCCCACTTTATTCTCCGCCACTAAAATAATGCCGCCACTTTATTCTCCGCCACTAAAATAATGCCCCCACTTTATTCTCCGCCACTAAAATAATGCCCCCACTTTATTCTCCGCCACTAAAATAATGCCCCCACTTTATTCTCCGCCACTAAAATAATGCCCCCACTTTATTCTCCGCCACTAAAATAATGCCCCCACTTTATTCTCCGCCACTAAAATAATGCCCCCACTTTATTCTCCGCCACTAAAATATCGCCCCCACTGAAATAATGCCCCCACTTTATTCTCCGCCGCTGAAATAATGCCGACCAGTGTATTCTCCACCATTCAAATAATACACGCCGCTTTAATCTCTGCCGCTGAAATAATGCCGACCAGTGTATTCTCCACCATTCAAATAATACACGCCGCTTTATTCTCTGCCACTGAAATTATGCCGACTACTGTATTCTCCACCACTGAAAATTACGCGCGCCGCTGTATTCTCTGCCACTGAAATAATAGACACGTTCTATTCTTTGCCACCAACACACACTTCTTCAACCTCGGCCTCCACACCTTCACTCTCCACACTACTATCACCCACAACACCATTCTCCATCATTTGCCCAGCACTCCATGTTTGCTCTCCGCTCCGCCATTGCCCAAACACACAAGGCTGGTGAAAGGATTTTAACACCCTAGGGGGAACCTCATTTTGCCGCCTCGCCCTTGGCTCCACTCCTGACTCCACCCCCTTTGCCCTGCCCCTGTATACCCCACCTTTTTAATGAAGCGCCCATCAAATGCAGCCTCACCAGCGTCCCCAGTCAAATGCAGCCTCACCAGCGTCCCCAGTCAAATGCAGCCTCACCAGCGCCCCCGTCAAATGCAGCCTCACCAGCGTCCCCAGTCAAATGCAGCCTCACCAGCGTCCCCAGTCAAATGCAGCCTCACCAGCGTCCCCAGTCAAATGCAGCCTCACCAGCGTCCCCAGTCAAATGCAGACTCACCAGCGTCCCCAGTCAAATGCAGACTCACCAGCGTCCCCAGTCAAATGCAGACTCACCAGCGTCCCCATCAAATGCAGACTCACCAGCGTCCCCGTCAATGCAGCCTCACCATCAAATGCAGCCTCACCATCAAATGCAGCCTCACCAGCGTCCCCGTCAAATGCAGCCTCACCAGCGTCCCCGTCAAATGCAGCCTCACCAGCGTCCCCGTCAAATGCAGCCTCACCAGCGTCCCCGTCAAATGCAGCCTCACCAGCGTCCCCAGTCAAATGCAGCCTCACCAGCGCCCATCAAATGCAGCCTCACCAGCGCCCATCAATGCATGTTTGCTTGCTTCCATTCATTCAGGAGTCAGGACACAGGCAAAGCCGTTCGCCGCCGTTGCGCCTCTGACACTATGTACGAAGTGAGCGGCGGCTGCCTGCTGATGCTGAGACTTAGTTGCTTGGTGCAGACAGAAGGATCACCAGTGGCCGGGCACCCTAGACAGTAGTGCGCCTTAGGCGGTTGCCTAGTGGTAGCACTGGCCCTGCCAACACACCTCCTATATTCATCCTGTGCAATGACAGTTTTTGCTAGTTGGAAAAAACAAAACCAATATCAGTGTAAAGTGAGAAAGAGGAAGGAACAGAAGTAAGAAGCAGTGCAATGCTGGGTACACAAAGCTCTTTATGTGAATGGAGTGATAGAGGAATGTCACCTCCACCTTCCATAGCAGAGTACACACTGGTCACCTGGAGCCCATTGCAGATTGGTACATAGAGGATGCTGCCCCCTGCTGTCCTCCCTGGGCACACTGCCAGACATCATCTAGCAGGTATCACCCACACGTCAGCACTCTCCTCTCCCCAGACTCCTCTGCTGCTCAGGAGAACTTTATGAGCACACAGCCCGACGTTGTCACTCACCCAGTTCTGCAGCTTCCCCGTCAGCTTCACCTTCTTGTTCCTGCTCTCTGAGATCTCCATGCTGGGCCCCCCTGGAAGGCGGTCGCCGTCCTCGCACTCTGTATTGGATGTATGAGGGATAGTTGAATGGAGATGCCCGGGGAGAAGGGGAGTGTCCTCACAGAGCCGCCCCCACAGCACAGCCGTGCAGGAGCAGACGGGGAGGAGGGCAGTGCGCATGCGCCGGAGCTCGGAAGTGAAGTAAAGCTCAGCTGCTCGGGTTACATCCAGCTGCAGGAAGTGATGAGCTGTGACTGGGGGGGTCATGGGAAGCTCTCTTCTCATGGGGGGGAGGATATCTGTGTCTCTCCGGTCATACTTACTGAGGGGGTTTTCATATTCACTGCCTGAATATGGGAGTCTGAGCTACTCAGTGGGGGATTTATGTACCCTATTCAGGGAATACACCAATCTGCCATTACACTATGACCACTGACTGGCAAAGTGAAGAATAATCTCCTTACAATGGCACCTGCATGTGGGTGGGATATATTAGGCAGCAAGTGAACATGTTGTTCCTGAAGTTGCAGTGTTGAAAGCAGAAAAAATGGACAATCGTAGGGATTTGAAGGGCTTTGACAAAGGCTAAATTGTAATGGCTAGATGACTGGGTCAGAGCAACTCCAAAATCGCAGTTCTTGTGGAATGTTCCGGGTCTGCAGTGGTCAGGATCTACCAAAAGTGCACCAAGGACAGGAAACCAGCAACAGGGTGATGGGCCGCCAAAGCTCATTGATGCCTGTGTATTCCGATCCAATAGAAGAGCTACTGAAGCTCTAATTGATGAAAACATTAAAGCGGAGGTTCACCCTAAAAACAATTTTCTAACATTACATTGTGCTCACTCTCGACATTGACAGTACGCTGATGTTTTGTTTTTTTTTTGCCGTACATACCGTTGTATCGCTATTTTATTCCGGGTAGTGGCTCCCTCGGGAGTGGGCGTTCCTATGCACAGGCTAAGTGATTGACGTGATGACAAAAGCTTCTCCCAGCGCATAATGCGCGTCACGAGTTGCCGAAAGAAGCCAAACTGCAAGTCGGCGCTATACGGCGCCTGCGCACCAACGTTTGGCTTCTTTCGGCAACTCGTGACACGCCTTAAGAGCCGGGGGGGAAGCTTTTGTCATCACGTCAATCACTTAGCCTGTGCATAGGAACTCCCGCGGGAGCCACTACCTGGAAGCCGGCGGGGAAAATAGCAATACAACGGTATGTACGGCAAAAAAAAAAAAAACATCAGCATACTGTCAATGTCGAGAGTGAGCACAATGTAATGTTAGAAAATTGTTTTAGAGTGAACCTCCGCTTTAAAGCAGAACTTCATAAAAAAAATAGTATTCCCCCCCAGCAGTGGGGCTCTACATGGGTTAACTGCTCACTTAGTCTAGAGGAGCAATGGAAAGATTTACTTACCCGATCCTTTGATCCTCTGGAAAACTGTGCTCCCCCACATCCAGCGGTGGACTGTTCCAGCTGTCCTCACGTCCAGAGCAGGTCTATGGGTGTTATGACATTAGGAAGAGTCCATTGACAAGACAACTAGTTTGCAGGGGGCAGGAGCATTAGGGACCTACTTTGTGGTCGGCAGATTAGGTACCACAATTCCCGGGAAGAAAACAAGCAGTTAACCCATGCAGTGCGGGCACAGCCCCACTACATGGGAAAATAATAATAAAGTTCTTCTTTAACCACTTCCCGCCTGGCCTATAGCAGAACTGGTTGAACTGGATGGACTTGTGTCTTTTTTCAACCTGACTAACTATGTAACTATGTAAGAATGACGGCCGGGCAGTGGTTCAGTTATCTTGACTGGGCGTTATAGTTGTATCTATAAGATTAGATGTCCAGTGCATCCCCTTCCCTTTACATTAGGGCCCTTTCACACGGGGCGGATCAGTAATGATCCGCCTCCGTGTGTCCGTAAGCTCAGCGGGGATCGTTCTGTATATCCCTGCTGAGCCGTCGGCTGACAGGGCGGTCCCCGCACACTGTGCAGGGACCGCCCTGTCTTTTCTCCGCTCTCCCGTGTGTCCGCGTTTATCCGGTCCGATCCGCAGATGTAAGAAAAAATAGGGTTTTCTTCCGTCTGCAAAATCGGATGTTTGCGGAAGCGGGTGATTACGGGTGTCAGCGGATGTTTATCCGCTGACATCCGCAATCACATAGGGACCAATGTATGTCCCTTTTTCATCCGCAAACGGATGGATGAAAAAGCGGACATACGGTACGCACGTCTGAAAGGGGCCCTAGATGTCAAGAGCCACCCCACTATCAGATATTGAGTCCCCCACTCACCCTTACATCACAGTGCATGCCCTTTCCTTATACTGCTGCTGGGAAGAACCTGGATGCATCTAGAGTAGGACCAGAGGAGGGCTGGAGCTCTCCTGCAGCTGCAGGAGAGGTGCGAGGTCCACATGAAATGGTCTGGAGGGCCGGATTTGGCACGCAGGCCTTGTGTTTAACACCTGCGCTCTATCTATCTATATATATAAAACTCAACGTGTGTGTGTATGTATGTATGTTCCAGCATCACGTCCAAACGGCTAAAGATATTAACATGAAACTTGGCACACATGTTACTTATATGTCAGCAACAAACATAGGATAGGTGGTTTAACCCTTACCCACCCCCATTTGCCATGGTCGGGGTTTTTCTAAAGTCCCATTCAACTCTATGGGAAATACATGTTACTTCATAACTTCCAAACGGCTGTACATATTTCCATAACACTTGGTCACATGTTACTTATATCTCCACTTAAACTATAGGATAGTTAATTTATCCCTTAACTACCCCCATTTGTGAGGGTCGGGGTTTTTGTTTAAAGTCCCATGCAAATCAATGGGAAATGTATGTTCCCACATAACTTCTGTACGCCTGGAGATATTTCAATAATACCTGGTACACATATTACTTATATGCCAAATAAAAATATATGACAGTTAAATTAACCCTTACCTACACCCTTATATAAAAGATGGGTATATTTTTATTACTATGATTTTCCTCCCCAAAAGGTTAAGATAGGAAGACCGGGCAACGCCGGGTATTCAGCTAGTATCTATTAAATGCAGTCAAAGGGTTGATTGCCAAGTATTGGAAATTACATAAAATTCCAAGTAGAGAGGAATGAATTGTGGAAGTAGACTATAACTGTGACATAGAAGAAATAATGCATACCTATGAGTATACTTTGGTGAAATTTGTAATAACGTGGAAGGAGTGGTTGTTGTTAAAGGAACCAGAGAGGTACTTTAGAATAAGGAATCAAAAAGAAAAGTGTAAAGAGAGAAATACAATATGAAAAGGAAGAATGGGAAAATAAGGGTGGCCATCAACTTATGTTTATGTAAGCTACAGTAACTCTTATATTTTGCAGGGAATCAGTTAGTGTGGGATAATGAGTGAGCTTTAAGAAGGGGGTGGGCACGAAGGGGAAGGGGGTAGGAGGGGAGATTTTAGAAGGTATAGCATTACTTGATTGTGGAAAGATGTTAATAGTAAATTTTATGTAACGTAACATAATAAAGAAAGAATAATTAAAAAAGAATATAGTCTAATTGACACCTTTTTCAGCCTGTCATTGATTTGGACAGGCTGCTGACAACAGGCTGCAGCTTTGCCTCCTGTGTGCCAGAATACATTTGGTTTGTACACTATACGGGTAATATGACCCCATGTGCATAAGGCCTTAAAAAAAAGGTTCCCTAAGGGCTCATTTACACAAATTACCAGCGGGAATCTGTGATACTTGCCATCAAAGAAACGATCCCCAAGGCGTACAGTGTGTGCTAATAGCCAGCAGCAGTGCAACTAGATTTGTACCGTGTATAAGTCATTGGCCGGCGTTGCCACTGTACACATGTAACTGCTCATCTGAGCAGTTACATGTGATAAGGAACTCTGACTGACCCTGGATGCAGGGTATTATTGATCACAGGTAATCATCCAGTATGAATACAAAAAAGCTACATCTGCTCTGCTCTCTGTATTGAGAGGCTGCATCTCCCCTGCAGGGAAACACACAGCAATGAAAAAAAAACAGAAAGAGGTTCCAACCTTTCCACACTCAATCCAACATGGAAAAAATTATGGTTTTAGGTACTTTAACCGCCTCACGTCTGCGTTATAGCGGAATGACGGCTACAACGCGGACCTTAATTGCCAGGGGGCCGTCATATGACGTCTTCCCGTGCATGAGCTGCCTGCACACCCCCTGTGGAGACTCGGCTGATCACAGATCGGATTAAGGGGCCAATCCCGACCCCTTATCACGTGATCAGCTGTTAGCTAATGACAGCTGATCAAGTGTTGTAAACAGAAGATCGGTAATCGTTTTTTTTTTCCCTCACGCTGTCATCGTGAGGGACAAAGAGGCGATCACTGGCTTCTGTCAGAGGGACATCGGTCCCTCACACAGAAAGCTGTGGCTGCCTCATCTGTGCCCACCAGTGCCACCTAGAAGGGATATCTGTAAACCGTAAATAGACACAAGAGGGCTCATCTTAAAAGGAAAGAACACATTGTAAAAGGAAAAATTGCACCGAGCAAGGTTCCCACACGCCTTAACTATTTGACCATATGTGTTGTTTTACAGACATACTCTCCATTTGTCTGGGTCCTGAAGAAGCCAAATATCTGGTGAAACGTGTTGACCTTACAGGCACTAAGAAAAATGTACTTCACCTGATTTGGACTGATACCATCCTAGTCTGTATATGTGAGCTATTTTGATAATATTCAGAGGGTATTAATTTTTCAATATGCATGGGGTACAATATACAATGTATTCTGTTTAATCTTGTATAATGATTATTTTTTACTCTAAGTTATTTGTTTCTCCTGTGATGTGCCTTTATAGTTATAGGTAGCTTGAGATTAATTTCTCCAGATGATACCTATTTTTATTCTATATATTCTAACTGAAGCCGTAAAAGTCTGTTTTTTTTTTTTGCTTGGTACAAAAGGTTATAACTGGGGGAAGAGCTGATGGAAGCGATAATATTTCAGTTAGTTGGAGGCGTGATAGAGTTCCAGAGTATAGGAGAAGTTCTGAAGAAGTCCAGGAGATGAACATGGGAGGAGATGACTAGGCAGCAAGAGGAGTTGGGAGGATGGTTTTGGGTGATATTTGGAGACAAGATTGGTGATATAGCTCAGGGCACAGCTGTAAATAGCTTTGTATGTTGTTGTAAGTACCATATTTTTCGGCATATAATGCGCACTTTTTCCCCCTGAAAATAGGGGGGAAATCACGGGTGCGCGTTATATGCCGATAGCGTACCTCGGAAGAGAAGGAGGGGGACGAGCAACGCCGGAATCACCAAGCCGTCATGTCCTGTTTACTCGGCTCTGACATCACACACACGTCCCGCCACCGGCATTGGACCAGTGTTCTGTCAATCACAATAGCTGGTCCAATGGCGGAGGCGGGACTGTGTATGTGACTGCCGACTGAGAGCCGAGTACTGTAAACAGAAGATGACAGCTCAGTGATTTTGGCGGCGCTCGTCCCCCTCCTGATTTCCTGCACTGCATGAGAGATAGTAAGGGTGCAGATAGGCATCAGGCTGCATTGAAAGGGGGCAGATCAGGCTGCAAATGGGCACAGAGGATGCATTGAAGCTGCAGATGGGCATCAGGCTGCATTGGAAGGGGGCAGATCAGGCTGCAGATGGGCATCAGGCTGCATTGGATGGCTGCAGATGGGCATCAGGCTGCAGATGGACACTAATCAGGCTTCATTGATTTACACTGACTATTATTTTGCTTCAACTTTCCTCTTAAAATGGGGAGCGTGTTATACGCCGGCGCGTGTTATACGCCGATAAATACGGTATTTAAAAAAAAAAATTAACAAGAAAGGGTATTTTAAATTTAAAGTGTTACTTACCCCACAGCGGGAAAAACAGTCTTTATATGCAGTAGAACCTAAGGAGTTAATCCTCCACCTTTTTCTTAGGGTGCATGTGATCAGCACAGGGCCAATCAGCACTGTCCAGACAGAGGATGGGGGTTCTGCAGCCTCATAGAACAGTCAGAGTAGAATGAAAACTCCTCCAACAAGCTTTAACCAGACACTGATAGAAGTCACAAGACTGCTATATACTGCTGATGAGAAAAAGTATTTAGCAATTTATATTTACTAAAATAATTCCATGGTCTGTATACTGTGGGAGATCAATTTTAGTGAATGCAGGGTCCTGGGTTTAGTAACACTTTAATTTGCTGGGCAACTGAAAGCCAGTGGAGTGATTGGCAGAGAGGGGTGGCAGACACTAAATGGTTGGTAAGGTAGATGAGTCTGGCAGCAGCTTTCATAAAAGACTGAAGGGGTATAGCCCAGGGGTAGGCCACCCCTGGCACTGGTGCCGCAAAGCCTCCCCATCAGCAGAGCAGCGCAGGGAAGTGTCAGTGAGACACTAATGCATTCCAATTTCAGAGTTCCCCATGCTGCACCTGCACTGAGGGGAAGGCACTGCACCCCCACACATTGTAAAAGATGGGAAACCGTGTTTGGTTCTCTAACTTTGCTGTAGCTGCAATCGTAAGCTTTTGTGATGGGGAAGAGTTTGGGTGCACTTCTGCTAAGGGGGGAGGGGGTCTCTATTTTCAGGAGAAGGAGGACTGTCATTGGCCACTGCTGAAGCCAATCACAGTCCTGCTAGCCCCATTCACCATCTGGAGGAAGATGACTCGCTTGCTTGCCACTACCAATCTCAGAAAGAAGAGATTTCACTGTGATTGAGAAAACCACAATTGGGTGACAGGTTGTGGAATTACTGTTGAGCTTCTGGGAACTTTGTTGAAATGATTCACACCCAACTTTTGCTGCGGCGCTGAACGCTGCACTTTTTCTCAGCTGGGGGGCCCAACTTATGATCCTGCATACAGGCCCACTGCTTTCAGAAAATGCCCCTGACCTGAGCTCATTATTGTGCATCCATTCCAGATGCTTGTATGTGACATCACATACGTCACATACAAGCACGTGGGCTGAATACGAGAGTTGGATCAGCAGGATGAGTGTGCCAGGACAGGTAGATGTGTCTCATCTCTGCTTCCTTTCACCACTCTGCATATCATAGATGGGTGGGACAGAAGATTAGAGTGGTACAGAGGTGGGGCAGATGTGCAGGGAGGTACAGTGGTGGGGCAGATGAGAAAGGGGCAACATCAGTGGGGCAGATGAGCAGGGGGTTACAGTGGTGGGACAGAAGATTAGAGTGGTACAGAGGTGGGGCAGATGAGCAGGGGGTTACAGTGGTGGGACAGAAGATTAGAGTGGTACAGAGGTGGGGCAGATGTGCAGGAGGTTCAGCGGTGGGACAGAAGAGCAGGAGGTTATAGTGGTGAGCCATATTTGCAGGGGGACCGTGATCTGAGGTGTAAAGGTGCATGAATTGGGTCTGATCTGAAGTGTGGAGTTGCAGGAATTGGGGCTGATCTGAGGCATGATTGCAGGATGTTAATTGTTCTCACTACTACTCAAGTAGTTTACAGCATTTACTTTATAAAAAATCCATTTTGTGATTGAGAGTGTGAAGTTGACATTTTTTTGTTATAAAATCGGTACTCTCAATTTCTTTGAAAAAAAATTTCGGCAAACTGTGCTCAAAAGGTTGCCTACCCCTGGTATAGCCTATGGAGAGTTAGACCTATGAGAAAGAAGTTGCAATAGTCATGGCGAGAGATAACAAAGGAGTGAATGAGTAGCTTGGTGCTTTCATTAGCTAAAAGGGGAACATTTTAGGTGAATTTGGAGGTGAAGTCTACAAGCTTTTGACAGTGATTGTATTTGGGACTGAAAGGACAGGTCAGAGTCTAGGATTACACCTAGTACGCCAACGTGAGAGGAGGGACGCATAGTTGCATTATTGATTGATTATTGATGGAAAAGTCATGGAATAATATTTCATAAAAAAGTACATAAGAAAATAAATCTCTGAATACAGCAAATATATCTTGGCATTTCTGGGGCTCTATGCATTTTGTTGATTCCTATCCACTCATCAGACAATTGATGCAAAAAGATCTATAAATGTAGGCTTGTGTTAAAATGCAAAAATCTCATATATATATATGTTCGGGGGGTATAATCAATTACTCCCCACAAAGAGAAGAGGGAAAAAGAACATTTCAAGAAGATGGTCCTATTACTTACATGTCAGCTCCTAAAGTAAACCCAGCATCTAAAAGGGGAATGAAGGCGCTAAGACAAACGTTTATCCGGGACTGTGGTGGGAACGAACCGCCCGGGCCTGGTGAGGGCAACCAAAGGGCAAAGGAAATGTGAAAACACATTTAGATCAAAACTGATCTAAAAGAAATATTGTATACAGGGTGTAATATATATATATATATATATATAGATGTAGCGCCCCCTTACTTTCAGTAAAGGCGCTACGCTAAAGTTAGTGGAAGAATGAGAGAGGTACGTTGCTCTCATTCCTAATTGTGTTAAATTTGGCTGTCGCCAAATCTGGATTGTTCTGTGGGTCAGACTGCGTTCTAGGGATGTGGTACCATCCCTGGCCGACAGGTGGCGCCAGAGAGGTCCAGGCGGATCCGCTTCTTCCCAGCAGCCAATGAGAGGAGTTGAGCCTCGCTGTGCATGCTGGAAGGGAGTATTTCTGTGGCGGAGGCCGTTGTTCTGGGTTCTTCGCGGATTCCTGGTTCCAGGTGCGCCACCCACCTTTAGGGTGTGAGCACATTGCGGGCCCCACCACTATGGCCTACCTGGCCTGGGGTCGCGCGTAACGTGGAGTTCCATACTCTGGGCCCTCTTGGCCTGGAGTGACTGATGCTGCCAAAGGGGCCCCAGTGACTGACTGGGTCCCCCTCTACTAAGGAGATCCCAGGCTGTATGCCGTTCGGTGGGGGATCGGCTTGAGGAGAACCCAGAGGCAGGTAATCCAAAAGGGCTTGAACCAACCATCGGGGATCTGGGTGACCGAACACTGACAGATAACCTCAGTACTGTCAGTCGGTGACCCCAAAGAGAAAGACTGGGAGGATTTGCTCTGCTGTTCACCATTGTCAGCATTGAGCCTCTGGCAGAGGCCTAATCTGGCATCCTATTTAAAATCAGAGCCAAGTCAGCAGGGCCGGATTAACAAGGGGACTGATGGAGCTGCAGCTCCAGGCCCCTTTCTCAAGATAGGCCCAATTGCCCAAAAAAAAAAAAAATTCAGAAAAAAAAAAAGATCGACTTCAGGGGTTGGAGCTCGACGACCAGAGGTCACAGAAACCCCACATTTGGGGGGTAGGCAGTTGAAGACCTACCCCACAACTGGTCAAAATATGGGATAACTATCATTTATGGTTCCGGAGATACGGGCCTGCTTGCACAGCCTGTCAGAAGCTACATTCAGAGCGGCCAGTATAAATACAAGCTGACACACTGCAGCAGACTGATAGGATCACAGTGCTTATAATAATTATTTGTATATTACTCATGGAAATTAACCCTTTGCCACCCAGGCCAATTCTGACACTTTACTACATGTAAAAATCATCATTTGTTTTTTGCTAGAAAATTACTCTATGGTGGTCTTTGCACTTTTTATGTTGCACGGTATAGAGCTGCACGATTCTGGTTAAAATGAGAATTGCAATTATTAGAAGATAGATCACGTTTCTCTCACGATTCTTGCGGCGTAACATCATCTTTCACATAAAAAATGGGCTAACTTCACTGTTTTGTTTT
The DNA here is from genome assembly GCF_905171775.1 of Rana temporaria. Lineage (NCBI taxonomy): Eukaryota > Metazoa > Chordata > Amphibia > Anura > Ranidae > Rana > Rana temporaria. The sequence continues at coordinate 476,555,352 of NC_053489.1, read as the reverse complement.
TATGGTTTTTATTATTCATTGAAGTGGGCAAATGCAGTGTGACATAAAATATTTCAGCAATAGCCATTGTATTCCCTAGAGTCTCTGTTAAAATATATATAATGTTTGGCGGTTCCAAGTAATTTTCTAGCAAATAATATTGCTTTTTAACTTAAGAAACAAGTGTTGGACTTTAAGTGGTCAAATTTCCTGCATTTACACACAGAAGTTTGATCTAAGAAGGAAGTTAGTTACAATGTTTCATTTTGTTTACAAACTTGGCAGACTGCCCAGATTTTTTCTTTACACACAGAAGTTTATCCCTTTGATCTAAGAAGGAAGGTTAGTTACAATGGGCCAGATTTACAGCCAGCGGGCGCAACGTAACTTTTCTGATTTAAGTTACACCGCCGCAAATTACACAAGTTAGTGCCCGATCCACAAAGCACTTACCTGGAAATTTGCAGCGGTGTAACTTAAATCAGTCCGGCGCAAGGCGGGCCAATTCAAATGGGGCGAGTCCCATTTAAATTAGGCGTGCTCCCGCGCCGGACGTACTGCGCATGCTCCCGATGCTATTTTCCCGACGTGCTTTGCGCGAAGTTACGTTGCGCCGGGGTTTTGTGAATCGCGACGGGTAAAAAAGAAATGCGGCGGGAAAAAAATTTTTAAAAAGAAATTTGACAGCGACGCGGGAAAGACAGGTATACTTTTACATGGTGTACTAACTTTACACTTTGTAAAAGTAGCCCTATCTTTGCGACGGCAAACTAACACTTACGGCGACTTAACGAAGGGAAAAAGCTTTGTGGATCTCCGTAAGTGCTAATTTGCATACCCGACGCTGGATTTCGACGAGAAATGCCCCCAGCGGCGGCCGCGGTACTGCATCCTAAGATCCATTACACCTGTCGGATCTTAGGACTAGCTATGCGTAACTGATTCTATGAATCAGCCGCATAGTTAGAAACAGAGATACGACGGCGTATCAGTAGATACGCCGTCGTATCTCTTTTGTGAATCTGGCCCAATGTTTCCTGTTAAAAACTTGGCAGACTGACCAGATATTTTCTTTTGATAGCTGAAAGTCTTTCCACTTGTCATATGAAAGAATCGGCAAACTCTGCATTGGAGATCGTCAGGGGGGTTGAATCGAGATCGCTATTTTTTTAACGATTAATTGTGCAGCTCTAGCACGGTATTTGCACAGCAATTTTTCAAACATGTTTTTTTTGGAAAAAAACTGTTTCATTCATTAAAAAAAAACACTAGTTAGTTAAGTTAGCACGATTTTTTTTGGCATCCTAAGCGATGCTTGAATTTTTTTTTAGGTTACATGTTTAGAGTTACAGAGGAGGTCTAGTACTAGAATTATTGTTCTCGCTCTCATGATCGTGGCGTATGTAACCTGTGTGTATCTGGCTCTGATACTAGCCAGGGCCTTCCCAGCCACTGACTAGTATCTCTCCCCAGCCTGTCCCCACACACCCTCTCACCTGCTGACCTGTGGATGGGGGAATCACTCCTGCAGTGTTATTGTGTTCTGCCAGTGAGTACAATGATCAGTGTTGCTAACTATAGCTGGCAGCACTGATTGTTTTGGGAAAAACCTAACAGGCTGGTTGTACTTAATTCGATTAATAGATTGACTTGTGTAAAACCAGCTAGCCCATACATAGATCGACTATGGCTGGTCTCTGCATAATTGGCGTAATTTCAATCCATGTATGACCCGCTTAACCACTACGCAGTCCCTAAACATCCTTCCACTGCTGTACATAGTGCTCACTGTCATACTCTCCACACTCCTCTCCTGTACATAGTGCCCACTGTCATACTCTCCACACTTCTCTCCTATACATAGTGCCCACTGTCATACCCTCCACACTCCTCTCCTATACAGAGCGCCCACTGTCATACCCTTCACACTCCTCTCCTGTACATAGTGCCTGCTGTCATACACTTCTCTCCTGTACATAGTGCCCACTGTCGCACCCTCCACACTCCTCTCCTGTACATACTGCTCACTGTCATACCCTCCACACTCCTCTCCTATACATAGTGCCCTCTGTCATACCCTCCACACTCCTCTCCTATACATAGCGTTCACTGTCATACCCTCCACACTCCTCTCCTATACATAGTGCCCACTATCATACCGTCCACATTCCTCTCCTGTACATACTGCCCACTGTCATACCCTCCACACTCCTCTCCTGTACATACTGCCCCATCATACCCTCCACACTTCTCTCTGGTACGTACTACCCTCTGTCATACCCCCACACTCTTCCTGTACATACTGCCCATTGTCATACCCTTCACACTCCTCTCCTGTACATATTGCCTTTTGCCATACCCTTTGCACTCCTCTCCTGTACATAGTGCCCACTGTTAGACCCTCCACATTCCTCTCCCTCACCTGCACATACTTCCCACTTATATACCGTCCATACTCCTCCCCTATGTCGCTTACCCACAAAAACAGTTCTTTAAAATTATACTGAATATCCTCAATGTTACCAGCTCTAGAATAGACACACTTTTGTTAGTTCAACTAAAGGAAATCTCAGTTCTCATATTTGTTCTGCCCCATTATTAGTACTCATTTAATGTTGTGATTACTACTATGATGTATAGAGGAACATCAAGGATCTCAGCTACTCTAAATATAGCACTTATATAAAAAAGTGGCCCTGAAAATATTTTTTAAATATTGGCAACTGTGCACTTAGGCACTGCTCAAGGGCCACTGGGTCAGTAGGGGCCCCATGAGAGGCTCCTGGGATCCTGTGATATTAAAGTGGTAGTAAACTTTCCTGACATTACTACTTTTTAGAGGCCCTGGGGTAGGTTATGCCACAATGTACAAGTATGCACAGCATATTAGCACATTAGTGTACACTTAAATTTTCAGACTGAGCCCTCCAGTGCTGCGCTGTGATGAATCAGGCGGGGCCCGGGCGCTTACATCTTCACCCGGTCTTCCTTCTGGGTTCTGTGCTTTTGGTCACTTGCCTTGGCCGGGCTGCGTTCATGTCATTCCCACGCATTTATTTATTATTTATAAAAGGCCCCACCAAAATCCTCAGCACCAGGCCCATGATGTTCTTAATCTGGCCCTGCAAGTCAGTGGCAGTGACTTGTTCCTCCCAGCAACATTAAAGTGACACTTCGGCTGCCAGACTTGTGGCAGGAGTCTGTCCGGAGGCACTTCACCCACTCTGGCTGGAGTGGCGACGAACTGTATCTACTACTACTGAGAGCAGGACTGCTCTTTTCTCATCCAAGCCTGATACTGCAAAGTTCTTTACTTCATCAACCTTTCCTGTCCTATCTCATGTTGATGTTGGTCTTGTTGGGCCGTGAAATAAAGCATTCAGAAAATCTACTTCGCTGATTGGACATTCGTTTACTGCTCTACTCACAACCATCATCCCTAGACAACAATTGGAGGTAACTTAATACGCCGATCCCAAATCAACCAGCGGCTTCTGAGGGAGTAGCGCTACATAGATATATATATATGTGCACAAATTTCAAAAAATATATATAAATGTGTTTAAATATTAATTAAAATATAAGGGCCAGATTCACGTAGAATCGCGGCGGCATAACATATCGTATATACGTTACACCGCCGCAAGTTTTCATCGCAAGTGCCTGATTCACCAAGCACTTGCGTGAAAACTTACGCCGGCGGCCTCTGGCGTAAGCCCGAGTAATTCAAAGGGGCGTGTGCCATTTAAATTAGGCGCGCTCCCGCGCCGGACCTACTGCGCATGCTCCGTTTTGAAATTCCCGCCGTGCTAATCATGGATATTCAATTTGAACCTACCTCATTCCGTGACCATTGTTCTATGTTTGTATGTATACTTAGGGATGTCGGCATGTCACTGTGTATGCTTCAGATCATATGTCTTTTTTCTATGTATATTTGGATCGTTGTGCTGTTCCCAATGACCTGCTATGTTGTTGTCTAGTTATAGGGGCCGATGTCCCAGTGGGCCGCTACATAAAGGGGAGTGTTGCTTGAAGGGCTGGACTGGGAGAAAAAAAATCGTGATTCATTTTCTGCAGCTGCTCCAGGTTTAAAGTGGTAGTAAATTCTGTTACACCACTTGTACCTACAGGTAAGCCTATAAAAAGGCTTACCTGTAGGTACTGTGAGTATTTCCTAAACTTGCACATTTTAGGAGATATTCAAAAAGCATGCAGCCAATGACATTACTGGTGCATGCACTCTGAAGGTCCAACTTACAGTGCTGGACCTTCAGAGCCCATGCCATAAACAGCAGCTCCTGCATGCATGGGCAGGAGTGACGTCATTGCTCCCCTGGCCACTTATGTAGCTGGAGGCATACTAGCACATGCGATGCATACTAGCACATCATGACAATGCCTTGCAGGGATTTTTTTTTTTTTTTTACCACCTGTGGTTTACTACTGCTTTAAGCGCTGCTATTTAAGCAGAGGATCTGTTTTGAGTGTGGAGCCATGATTAAGTGCTGAGAAAGCATGAAACACATTGGGGCAGATCCACAAAGAGAGTACGCCGGCGTATCTACTGATACGCCGGCATACTTTCAAATTTCCCGCGTCGTATCTTTGTTTTGAATCCTCAAAACAAGATACGACGGCATCTGGGTTAGATCCGACAGGCATACGTCTTAGTACGCCTTCGGATTTAAGATGCAATTCTTCGACGTCCGCTGGGTGGCGTTCCCGTCGTTTTCCGCGTTGAGTATGCAAATTAGCTATTTCCGACAATCCACGAACGTACAAGAGCGGCCGTCGCATTTTTTTACGTCGTCTCTAGTTGGCTTTTTTCGGCGTATAGTTAAAGCTGCTAATTGGTGGCGTACTCAATGTTAAGTATGGCCGTCGTTCCCGCGTATAATTTTAAAAATTTAATTTCGTTTGCGTAAGTCATCCGTGAATCGGGCTGGACGTAATTTACGTCCACGTCACGAAAAATTACGTCCTTGCGACGTCATTTAGCGCAATGCACGGCGGGAAATTTAGGAACGGCGCATGCACTGTTCGTTTGGCGCGGGGACGCGCTTCATTTAAATGAAACACGCCCCCTACTCGCCGATTTGAATTACGCGTTGTTACGCCGCGAGAGATAGACTACGCCGCCGTAACTTACGGCGCAAATTCGTTGAGGATTCGAACCTAACAAAAGTAAGTTACGGCGGCGTAGCGTATCTCAGATACGCTGCGCCGGGGCAGATCTTTGTGAATCTGCCCCATTGACTTTCTAAGTCCCCACAGTGTCTTTCTTTGTAGGATTTTTAGAGTGCAGCTGTTTTTCTTTTAACAAGAAATAGAGTGCAGCTGTTTAGATTGATGGTTTAGTCTACACAGGGCTTGCTAATGTTTCAAACAGCAAGGACCAACCTCCACAGTATATTATAAAGAAGAAGAGGATACATCTTGGGTTAGGTACACTTTTGAAGTGGTTGTTTGAGTTGCCTGTGTCATCTACTCTTCATACGTGCTTGAAAGGAATAACATTGAATACATGCGTTTGTGTACTTGCAGTGTTTACTGTTCAGCGCTAACTGTAAATGATGGCATTTGGTCTATAATGATCTGCTCTTCTAATATAGTTCCACAAGATGTCAGTGATGGCATACAGAGGTCCTAGAATTGTAAGTCAGTTAAGTAACAATAGTACTGCTTGGACCTTGAAGAAGAGGAAGCTTGTCCTGAAAAATAGTATGTTAGTAAAAATTAAAAAAAAGTATCACGGACAGAAGTGCACTAATACAGCTACAATTACAACAAGTCAGTTAAGAAAAACCGTATCAAAAAAGTCTGGAGGCTGCCATTACTGTCCTCTCCTTGTAGATATGCTACTTGCCTTGCAGTCATGCTGAATCAATGGTTTTCTGTGCTTTTTTTAGTTATTCACCCATGACATGTTAAGGACTGATCCTAGTGACCACTTAACCCTTTACCCCCATGCTCCAACCCCCTTTTATGTACTACCCCACTAACCCCAATGATACAAGGGACCACGTTGTGGAGTAAAATTGGCCTTCCGGCCTTCTTTATTTAACCAATAAAATTTTAACATAAATAACCGTTTAAATAACTTTTAAACTATATACAAACAACTCCAAGTCAAAGTTGCTAACAGGCCCAGACATCCACAAAGTTCGGCCATTAAAGGATCCCAGGAACTCGTGCCAGACCCTCAAGTCGGCTCTGTGCTCCCCAGTGAGAGTCACAAAGTGTGTAGGGTTCCGCACACCGGCTGTCGCTCCCGACAGCCTGCGGCAAAACACCCTGCCCATGGGGATAATCCTGCAGGCGAAGTTGAGCTTCCCCAACAGCGACTGCATCCTGCGCAACTGAATCTTATGCAGCCCAATTGTCCCCTTAACCTCCGCCTTCAACGCTTCCAGCTTATCCTCCGGTAGTCGACACTCCATCTTTATCGAGTCCAACACAATACCCAAGAAAACAATGGATGTTGTGGGGCCTTCCGTCTTCTCGGGTGCCAGGGGAACCCCGAAACGGTCCGACACGTACTGCAACGTGCCCAACAGCACTGAGCATTTGTTCACCCCCGGCTGGCCAACACACAAGAAATCATCCAGATAATGGATGATGGAGCTAAGCCCCGAAACATCGCCCACTACCCACTCCAGAAAGGAACTGAACGTCTCGAACAGAGCGCAAGAGATGGAGCAACCCATGGGCAAACAACGATCCACATAGTATGCCCCTTCCCATCTGCATCCCAACAACCGAAAGCTGTCCGGGTGAACCGATTCCACATCAGCCTTTGCCATGAGGGCACCCCGACCACACCTGCGCACCCACGAAACCGCAGCGTCAAATGACGTATACGACACCGTACAATCCTCAGGTGCAATGGCGTCGTTGACCGAGCCACCCTTCGGAAAAGACAAATGGTGTGTCAACCGGAACTTGCCCGGTTCTTTTTTGGGGACCACCCCCAGCGGGGACACGATTAGGTCGTCAACCGGAGCCGTCGCAAACGGCCCTGCCATCCTCACCAAACGCACTTCCTTGGTAAGTTTCTCCGAAACCACTGAAGAATGCAGGGCCGCCGACCTCAAATTCTTTGCTTCTGGGGGAACTACTGAAATAGAACATGGAATCCTAAACCCGCTGGCAAAGCCGTCCTCCAGTAACTTTGCTGCGCGCCTATCAGGGTATCTATTGAGGAAGGGAAGCATCCTTCCCACCCGCACCGGGGTCGCCCCCTTTACCCCCAGACTCTCCGGGACGGTTCTTGTTGAGCTTGAAGCATTTTGCCAACGCATGGGTGCCTCCGCACCCTGAACAAGTGTGTTTAAATCGGCAGTTAGTGCCATACTTGCACGTTCCTTCATTAAACTGCCAACAAAAGCCCCATCGTTTCTCGGTCGGTTGTCCCGAGGCAGCTGCAACCCCGACCCCCCCCTGAAAAAACTGTTGCGGGGCCCGCGCCACTGTCATCAACGTCATCCACAGGTTAATGTCCTTCTGATTCCAGCGCAGCGTAGGTCTGAAAGCCATCCGTTGATGGAACTGCTCATCATACTGCAACCACGCCGTGCCTCCATACGTCTGGTGCGCCGACCTGATGGCCTCCAAGTAAATAAACAAACCCGAACAGTGTTCAGGAGCTTTTTCCCCCCACCACGCAGGCCAAAATCGCAAATGCCTGCAACCAATTGGAAAACGTGCGGGGGATCAATCGATACCGCCGTCTTTCCTCGTCCTCTTTCTTGCTCAATTCCGGTTTCAATCTGGTCAGATTGAATTTTTCCAGGGGAAGTAAGGTGAAAATCTCCACATACTCCCCCTTCCAAATCTTTTCCCTAACCTCGGGCTTCAGATGAGCCCCCAGGGTAGCCTCAAAGCAGATGTACATTTCACTTTGCGCGGCATCCGCCAACCTGATGGCATCCCTCTTTTCACTCACTGCCTCCGGCACACTCCCTGGCGCAGACGTCCCCGACCCACTTGCCGTCGTAACCCCAGCCGTTGACGCCGTCCCCGCACTTGTGCCCTCCTGCCCCACTGTCACTACCACAGGACCCCCTGTCGTCTGAGAGGACCCCCCCCCCCTGCAGGGACCACGCCACCGCAGGAGAGGGCGTACTGCCAGCCACCGACTCAAACCTCTTGACCAAGTCCCGCAACCCGGCCCATAAATCCTGTGCCTCGCCACCTGCAACTGACCCGCCCGTGGCCGCACCCCCCGCCACCTGAGCCCTGTCCTTCCCAGAGTCCCCCCCCCACACTACTCTGCACCAACAAATCCTGCAATAAACCACAAATAGAAGTTGAATGGGACTTACCGGGCTGCCTTGGACTAGGTCCACGCGCTGACCGCTGTCCCGGATCGTTGTCGCTCTCTGACCAGGACAGCTCCCCCTTCGATCGGACCTCACTCACTGCAGGCGAAACAGCTCTCGGTTGGACCCCGGACTGCCGTGACACGGTTGCCGATGGCCTGTGTTGCACTGCACTCCGACCCCTCTGTGCCGGAACACCAGACCCGCTTGCGACCTCCACCGATGGACTCCTTGTCCGCCCCCTGGCCCGGGCCTCCACTGTGCGACCACCTCCTTCACGCCTCGTCGCCCCCACGCTCCAACCTCACCTCTGGCGCTGCCGGGCCCCTGGCCGCCACGGGAGAATGGCCCCTGGCCCGCTGGCTAGAAACATCATGCCGGGCCGCACGACTGCCACGACCGCCCACCGCAGTCTCGGCCGCGCTGTACGGGCATCTCCGACGGGCAGGGGGGGAGGCCCAGGCGGGCTATCAGACCCCCCCTCTGCAGAGCAACGTCTGCGACGCGGGTTTTTTCTCCCGGCCCCCCCCGATGGCCCAGCTTGCGACCGCTGCGGGGATGGGGCATGAGGGCCCCTGGCGGGTTTCCGTAGTTGCCGGTCAGCTCCTGGGGAAGGCTCCGGACTGTACCGCTCTGGTGGCCTGGACCGCCGAGCGCGCGGCAGATTTACTCCCCGGCGGGTGTTGCGGCCGGAGCATCCTAAGATTGTTAACACCTGCTCCTTGACCCAGTCTGCTCCCTGAGCAGAGGCCACAGCGCGCAACTGCGCTATGAGATCCGCAACAGCCGCCGTTATACCCGGAGCTCACAACACGCAGCTTCTCCGTGTGTTAAGATGGAGGAGTGACCCACGTCACTTCCTCCGCGCCAGAACCCTCTGTCGCCCCCACCCCTCTAGCAGGCAAACCCCACCCCTAACATCTGCCTAGCCTATCGTCATGGCCAGTCCCTCCCTGTCATGCGGCCCCTCCCCCAAACTTTGTTTGCTCCGTGCCTTTCTGAACAAGCACCCAAATTCTACATGCTCGTTCTTGGTTAGAATTTTAGTCCTATCCATAGAGTTGTGGTATGCATGCCTTTACCATCTTTTCAACAATCTGTGGAGTGCTGCAAGGAACTATACATTGTGAGTGTGCTCCTCTGCCATCTTCTCTAGTTTTTGTCTCTGAAGAGAGAAGGGGTGGGCAACCGCAGAGATAGAATTAGTGCAATATTACCAAGAGGGAGCATTTGTGGCAGCACAGTGCCTTAAGCTGGGTACACATGGGCCGAAAATGGTTGCTTCAGCAGGAACTTGCTGTGTGTACAGCTCCTCGTCCAACAGAAGCTGGTCTCACGACCGGTTTCTGTCAAACGAGCATGCTTAAAAACTAGGGTGACCACATTTCCAAACTACCATTCAGGGACACCCTCCCTTCCCAAAAATCAGCTTGTGCTGTAACGAATCACAGCACAGTGATTGGACACAAGCAGGGGGTGGGGATTGTGCTCCTCCAGGCATTCCCGGCCAGGACAAGTACTGTCAGTGAGTAAAGCAGTGACACTGTTTTTTCCCGGAATGAAGTTGCCCGGGACAGACCTACAGAGTGCGGGACTGTCCCGGGCAATCCGGGACACGTGGTCACCCTATTAAAAACCAGCATCCGATCACTGTGTTTTGGTGGGGAGGCATGGTATTCCCTGGCAGAACACAATAACTCAGAGAGGAGATGATCACCTCACTAACATTGGATCTATAGTATGATGATCTGTATGTTTTTTTTTTTTTTGTTCAGCACGCTGGGTTGAACAAAAAAAACCTTCCTGTGAGTGCCCAGTATTAGTGGTTAGTAATGCTTGCTGCATTTAAGCAGCTGTAAACCTTCCTTTTTTTTTTTTATAAAAATAACAAACATGCCTATACATACCTGCTCTGTGTAATGGTTTTGCACAGAACAGCCCAGATGCTCCTCTTCTGGGGTCCCCCGCCAGCGCTCCTGGTTCCACCTCTTCATTTGGTGCCCCGACAGAAAGCAATTTCCCTGGAGGTACCTGTGCAGGCTCACTCCAGAGTCCTGCTGCTTCGTCCATCGAAAACAGACAGCGGCACTGGCACAGCTCCCATGTTACAGAATTTGATTGACAGAAATAGATTGAGTAAGCTGTCAGGAAAGGCCTTTTGATAGACAATCGGATGGCCGGAGGGGCAGAGTGAAATGTGGCAGGGAGCCTACATCATCCTTATGTCTCCTTGACTGATGCTGACTGCGGTCCGTGGTTCAGACGAGTGTTCCCTGTGTTATGCTGGTTATACATTGTGTTTTGGTGAGTGTATACCCCTAAGGGACCGTGTTCTCACGTGGTGGATTTGAAGAGTTTGGTGGAAGGTGCACACTACTTTTACTCTAGGATCACCTATGGACACTTTCTGAATTATCACCTAGCTCATCATCTGTCTTAAGACTTTTTGTGTGGAGTTGGCCATACTATACTACTACTCAACATTAGCACTGTTTTGTAGTATATGACCGTTTTAGTTTTCACTTTTATTGTTTTTTTACTATTTTATATATTTTCTTTGTTTTAAACAGCAGCTCACATAGGTTCCTTATATGTTTGCAAAAATTATAAGGAACATTTTTCTGTTATTATTATTATTATTATTGTCTCTCTGGATGATCCTTTTGTGATCCCATTTGGAACATCAGTTTTATCTTTGGCGCAGAGCGGTGTATTGGAGGCCTTTTTTATACACCTATTTTTTGATTAGAAATAGATTGCTATTAATCTGCCCAATGAGGAGAGAGACAGCGGCTGGAGCGGCTGCACTCGTGCACATTGCTGCACGACATCAGACTCAGGTAAGAAAAAGGGGGGGTTTGGGGGCCAGCTGCAGCACAGAAGGGTTTCCACCTTAATGCAGAGAATGCAATGAGGTGAAAAACCTTAAAGTGGTTGTAAAGGCTCATTTATTTTTTAAAAAACTAACATGTTATACTTACCTCTGTGCAGTTGGTTTTGCACAGTGCAGCCTGGATCCTCTTCTTCTCAGGTCCCTCTTTGCAGCTCCTAGCCCCTCCCTCCTATCGAGTGCCCCCCACAGCCAGCAGCTTCCTATGGGGGCACCCAAGCCGAGTCAGAGCTCTGTATGTCCATTCAGACATGGAGACCCTGCCCCACCCCCTCTCTCCCCAGATTGGCTGACTGACCTTAATTGACAGCCGCGGGAGCCAATGGTGGCGCTGCTCTGTCTCAGCCAATCAGGAGGAGTGTCCTGGATGGCTGAGGGGATTGTGGACATCTGGAGAGAGAGAAGAGGCTCAGGTAAGTAATTAAGGGGGTGGTGGGGGGGGGGGGGTTCTACACACAGAAGTATGCATTAAGATAAAAAACTTTCTGCCTTTACAACTCCTTTAGACTTTAGAACCACTTTAAGGTTTTTGGTTCAAACTCTGGTCAGGGCACTATCTGCATGGAGCTTGTATGTTTTTCCTTTGCCTAGGTGAGTTTTCTCTGGAAACTCTGTTTTCCTCCCACACTCCAAAGGCTTGCTGGAGTGTGGGCGGTTATAAATTGGCCCTCTTGCGTTTGTGTATATGTGTTTATGCATTTGAGATAGAGACCTTAGATTGTAAGCTTCTTAAATGCAGAGATTGATGTGAATGAATAGTACTGTATGTAAAACACTGCATTCATTGTCAGAGTTATATAATTGCATGTAATAAATAAATAGCAATCAGTACAATTTATCTAACCTACCTGTAGCGGGTATTGCCCTTTTGATGTAATACAAAAACTACTATTGCTGATCATGAAGGATCTCAGCTCCCTCCAGTGGCCAAATTGGGTTACAGCCACCTGTTGTTTACATTTTGTTCTGGTACCACAGTGAATGTTGGGGGTTTGGGTTCAGTAGGAGAAGAGACCCCATTTTCCCTGGCCTGTAATGAACTACATTACCCAGAGAGCAGCTGGGCAACCCCAAGATGCTTTGCCTTCCGCACCACCTGTAAAGGGAGGTAATTTAAGGAAGAGGATGTGTTTGGCGCGCTCTCTCGGGACCGCCTCTTCAACCAAGGAGGACACTGCCTGGAGTGTCTCCACAGGGAGTAGGCCACAGTTGAGGCCTACATACGCCCGGGCGGAGCGGCTTTGAGACGGAGCTTCTACCAGAGCCATCGGACGAGATCCCAGTAACCCTGTGACCTGTCTGAGGACCGGAGTCTGCTGATCGACTTGACGGCGTGCCATAGAGGGACAAGGCCTAAACCGGTTGGGTGAGATGGGCACTTGCCTGAAAAGTACTGTTTGTCTTGCGGAAGGGCGAATCGCTGACATCCATGTTTGTGGTTTGACTGTCCAGGAGATTCTACCATTTTGCTATTCCCTTAGTGGATCACGTTGTTGTTTTTTTTTAGCGCCAACGAACAAGTGCACAAACTGTTAGTGTGAGACTGTGCTGAAGTTTGGCCTGGGACACCAGGTTATCCTAATTAGTTATAGCCATAACACTTAAGGACTGTTTAGAGTTATATTCACTATATTGGTTGCATTGCTCGCTGGCCGAGTAATCAGGTCTACTACTTTAATTCATTATACTTAATCTGTTCCATAGTTTTAACATGGCATGGTAGAGAGGCGAGAGCTGGGTGGGGTTTGGCAAGAGGACCTTTTTAATATACACGTTTTGTTGAAGGAGATCCCCTGCTCACACAGGTCTAGTTGACGTTGCAGCATAGCTTTTGCCAAAACGTAATACTGTCACTGATACTGCAGGGATCTGCAAATAGAGTGTTACTGTTTTACTCATGTTCTTTTGTTCTTCTTTAAGTAAAGCATTAATTTGGTTATCTTGAAGTCTGCGTGCAGCCTATCCTTTATATTGCAAGATCCCTCCACTTAAAGGAGTTGTAAAGGAAAACATTTTTTTTTTGCTGAAATGACTGTTTACAGGGTATAGAGACATAATAGTTAACTGATTCCTTTTAAAAACGATAAAAAATAGATAAAAATCAATCATATAATGTACCTCCTAGTTTCAATTTCGTTTTTGCATCTAGCTTAGTTTTTGCATGTTATTTGATGCCTCTCTGCTGGACAGACCCATAGAGCAGTATTGGTTTGGAAAACTAAACTAGAATCTCCCAGTACTGTGGTCATCAGGAAACAGACAACCAGGAAGTGTCCAGAACAGAGCAGAATTACAGCAACATCAGAGCAAAAACGAGCAATGAGGACATGAAACCAGGACTGCAGTAAGGTAAAGGAAGCTATTTAGCTAAAAAAAAAATCCTTTTGTGACCCTTTAAGGTATAAGGTAACTTAAGGTATGCCATAATCTGTTGTTGTGTAACGGGGTATTGTGTTCCTCACAAGTTACTGAGGTGCACAACTCTCATATTGCCAGGTGTGTCATGGGAGGGTTTTGAGACACTTTAAGGGGTTAATCACCAAGCGTAGACCCAAAACAATCCAGCAGCTCCTCTGGGGTTGTGCTACATACCTAATCACTAATTTCTGCAGGCACGTATATACATGAAATCATCAATGCAATCCAGCCCAAAATGACTGGTTCACGCAACCAGAATTTCATAATGCAAAGGTATGGCCATCCATGACCCCCTCCCTCCTTGCATGTCATAGCCCTGTCCACTTTTGGTAGTGTCTATTTACTTTCTGTTCTCATCATATCCATCTCTCCCCTTGAGTGAGTATGAAGATTCTGAAGTATTGAGGTCATGCACAGTCAGGTACCCGGCATTTTCAGAAGGTGGTCAGCAAGGTCGGTCATATTCATCTCGGTACAGGTTTCCTTTATAAAAGCCATGCTGTAACATTAATGGTAGCAAAGAAATACACTTTCCAACAAAGACCCCAAGAGGGAGCACTATCTCTAAAAAAAAAATACAGTAAAGCCTTGGATTGTGAGCATAATTTGTTCCATAAACATGCTTGTAATCCAAAGCACTTGTATATCAAAGCAAATTTCCCCATAAAAAATAATAGAAACTCAAATGATTTGTTCCACAACCATTTATTCATAGGTCTTTCAGTTTATAGTCCATATAAAAAGATCATAGCAATGTGATAGGTTGTGTAACCATAAAATGTTCATCCACAAATAGAAGCCTCCACAAGGGGATTAGAAGGAAAATCCAGCAGGAGCTACAGAGTATAAGAGAAAAGAGGCACCTCTGTTGCTAAATGTTGTACCTTCATTAAATATAACCATAATGCTACACTTAGGCCGCGTACAGACGAGCATACATGTACGATGAAACCGGTCCGCCGGACCGTTTTCACCGTACATGTATGCCCAGGGATTTCTGTATGGTGGCTGTACTCACCATCATACAGAAATCCGCGCGTAAACAATACGCGGGGCGTGTCTGCACCGTCGCCGCGACGATGACGCGGCGACGTGGGCGGCCCTGCCAGTTCAATGCTTCCACACATGCGTCGCATGCGAGGGATGGCGGGCGCTCGGACATGTACGGTAGGTCTGTACAGACGACCGAACATGTCCGAGGGGACAGGATTCCAGCGGGCTGTTTTAAAACAAGTCCGGAAATATTTGCCCGCTGGGAAAAGGCCCGGCGGGCAAATGTATGCTGGAATCCTGTCCGCTCGGGCCTACACACGACCGAACATGTCTGCTGAAACTGGTCCGCGGACCATTTTCAGCAGACATGTTCGGTCGTGTGTACGGGGCCTTAGAGGTGCCTCTCTTCTCTTTTATACTCAGTTGTGATCCGATCCGAATTAGAATCGTTCCGAAAATGTGGAATTATTTAGAAAACGAATATACGAAACGAATTTCAACAAAAATTTTTACTATTTCATTCCTGGATTCGGATGCATCCGAATCTCTGAATAACCTAAAATTTGTCTGAATTTATATTCGTAAAAAAAAAAAATGCTTGTCTATTCAGTGCCCATGCAACTGGTGTAGCAGTCTGGCGATTTGAAATCCTGGCTCTTCTCTCGCTTCTTTCTGCAGGGTTTACAGATAAGAGTGATTTTAATTAAAGCGTTATTTTTCATGAAATGGTCATATCTCCTTTTGCTATTGGGGTTAATATATGTTCAATGCTTTATACTCTTTTCACAGAAATGTCATACGCATCAGCTCCTGACGAGGTGGTATTATCCATCGAAACGCGTAGAGCTTACAAAGATGCATACCCTAATGACGCCATCTGTGAGGACATTCATTCCTTTTTAAAAAGTTTTATATGAATTTGTACATGGAGCAACAAGGGGAATGTTATTATATATTTTTTATCGCTTATGTTTAATTTCTATTGTATCAAAGTTTTTGCAAATACAACTTTTGCTGCAATATCCACTTTGGCTGTATAATGTCATGTTTATGGTTGATCAATAAATTATCTTTTCTACATCCGGTTCCTCATCTAAAGTCCCAAACTGCCCCCTCCTCCATAGTGTACACAAGATCGGATAATCCGACATCACACATTTGTTGTCGAAAATCCGACAACAATTGTCCGATGGAGCATACAAACGGTCGCATTATCCGACAACATCCTGCCATCACACAATTCCCATCAGAAAGTCCAATCGTGTGTACGAGGCATAAGTGTTTCAATTTGTATGCAATCAGGCAGGCCCTTGCACTACATGGTTTTATTAAATCTAAAGGAAATCAGACAACAAAAGTTGTATAGTGTGTATGGGGTCTTAAGCCTCGTACACACGATCGAAATTTCCGATGGAAAAAGTCTGACTGATTTCTTCCATTCGGAAATTCCGACCGTGTGTATGCCCATCAGAGTTTTTCCATCGGATATTCCGTTGAATTCTATTGGAGTTTAGATAGAGAACATGTTCTCTTTTACTCCAATGGAATTCTGTCGTAATTCCGGTGTGAGTTTGGTCGGACAAAGGTCCGATCGTGTGTACGGGGCTTTAGGGTATGTCAATGCCTGTCTGTCCTAGGGTGACAATGGTCACTCAGTGAACTGTATTAGGACAATAAAAACAAGATAGGACTAAAGAATCCCACCCCCGGTCACGCAATGTCTCTTCAATAAAATTAGGCACCTGCCTACTCGCTGTCTTCTTTAAAATGTTCACTGAGCTGTGCATGTGCAGTTTACATTCCAGCAAAAATCCTTTTGAATGGTATCCTGACTTTCTAATCCAACTGACCTGTCTTGCAGTGCTGACAACACACAGTAGAGCACTACCATACATTTATGTGTACTGCATAAAAAAAAAAAAAAATAGCTGAGGGATGATTTTCGCCTGGTCATGATGCTTCTGCAACCTATTCAAATTAATGGACTGCCTTAATGCGATGCATGTTACCAGCGACCTAATGCATGCTAATGTGTGTTTGCATCACATATATCTAAATGGGCTGTTAATCCTGTTCTGGTCTAACCTATCAGCCTCTGCATATATGCCTCAAGCTTGTTTAGCCAACCCTCCTGCTTTATAAAACCACACAACTACAAGTGCAAGCTATACTGGTGTTATAGATTTGTGAAAAAAACATGTAGCCATGTCTTAAACGGAGAAAAATTGGACTTTGTAGGCACAACCCAGTAAAATTAATGATATTTTAATAGAAAAACACAAAATACATGACAAATGCACTTGGTACAAAAGACACAGAAATTAAATAATGAAAGAACCCTATTCTTATCACTCTAAAAAGAAAACTCTTAGTAGCCACAGGGCTACATGTAATTGATACAGTGTAGGCGCTGGGTGGAGTAGTGATTTCAGAGGATGATACTGAAAGGATTCTTGAATGATTAAAAGATCAGCTCGACATGTTTCGCGACTTGACAAGCGTCGCTTCTTCGGGAGCTTCTGAATATTAAAAACATATAATGTTACCATTAGACATAAATATATGTACTACTAAACAAAAACCTATAAACATAGGCATACAAGTGACTGATGATGCATGTATTTATAACCATCAAACTCACCGATAAACGGTGTTGATTTAATTTGCAAAGAGAGAGGCTGACATACTGCGTCCCAAATACCACCGTGGTCAATCAGAAACACATCCAAGATGGAGTAGGGTCTGATGCATACTACCTCAAAAACGTTCACCATGCGCCAGAGAGCGATTGTGCAACTAGTGGGGGTATTGTTAATAGTCTAAAAAATCAAAACAGAAAAATGTATAGTAAGCATACACCTCTTCGGGGAAGAACCCCATAAACTGTTAACCATCAACTGATGTATATTTTGAAAAGGTTTATGATCTCTCGGTTCGAAACCAACCTTATAAGAATGAGATCACACATGAATGGATAGGAACAGCAAGAAATTCCACCGGGAACATCCACCAAAGATTCCCCCATAAACAAAAACAGGGACAGCAGCCACAATCTATAAAAAGATATATAGATATATGGCAATAATTATAAATTTTTTAAAAATAATAATGATACTACATAAAAGCAAAAAACTCATTGGATTAATACTTTAATTAGTCAAACAATTAGTATTACCTTAATGGGTATTTTCAACCAGTAATTATAAGATTATTACTGTGAGGGCCTTCTCTCAGAGGGCCACTAGATGGCGCTGAGAGATATCCACTGCACCAATAAACCAATAAACTGGGAAATGAACTAGTAAAAAGGAAAAAAAAGAAGAAAGAAAACAATGGGCAATCAGAAGATTGTAAGCCCGTACGGAGATTGGGGAGGGGGGGGGGGGATTGGATGTGGGGCTTAAAGATAAGGCATAAAAACGTACCTGTGAGAATCCTATGGTGCAAGATGCCAAGAAAACACAACGCAGCCGCGCTATCAATTACATGTAGCCCTGTGGCTACTAAGAGTTTTCTTTTTAGAGTGATAAGAATAGGGTTCTTTCATTATTTAATTTCTGTGTCTTTTGTACCAAGTGCATTTGTCATGTATTTTGTGTTTTTCTATTAAAATATCATTAATTTTACTGGGTTGTGCCTACAAAGTCCAATTTTTCTCTGTTTAAGACATGGCTACATGTTTTTTTCACAAATCTATATATTAAAGGATGCGGCACATATCTATTAGTGGGTGAATGATTACCACCCTAGGGCAATTGTAATCTTAACAATACTATACTGGTGTTATGACAACCCACTAGTTACAGCAACAGATCACAACCCTGTACAGCTCTGTTAGGCAGTACATAAATTTTACAACTTGGCTTCTCAGTCCTGTACTCCTTCCTCTCCCTGCAACACACTGAACATGACTGCAGCAGTGAATTCCTATGCTTTTATATAGAGGTTTCCAAAGCAAAGCCCTCCAGCTGACTGGAGACTGAATATAGTTGAATACAAGGGATAAGTTTACTATATAGAAACTTAGAAACAGTAGGTATATGGTTTAGACATAAACACAATCAATAGGTGATAACCCAGTCTGATTCGCAAGGGCCCTTGCAAGAATCAGCAATTAACATAAGTTAGTGAGATTTCTCTTTGAACCTAGGAATGGTACCATGCGTCTAAACTAAAAGGGAGTCTATACTCGCGAGCGCCCCTAACGGGCAGTTCTGCAGATCAGTCAATATCTGTGTTGCGGCCGGTTGGTGCACATTAATATTGTAATCCACGGGTAACAGTTAATGAGATAAGCTATGCAACAAAATGCCTGAACGCAGCAGAACTTGGTGGATTGATCGCTCGTCAGCGTCAATCTCTTCTATGGATCACTGTTACTATTAACTAGGCCTCTGAATTTCGGCTATGGGCCAAACACGTGTCTGTGGCCTGTGACGTAGCACTGGGTGTCTATAGTAACCAGAAAGTCAGAAATTGAGCATGTACTCTCTCACCCAACAGGCCGATCCGCCTGATTTCTCTTCAGAAAGGGGCGTGTTGGTAAGCACTGCTCCACAGCACGAAGGATCCCGGACGAGGGTGTTCCACTGTTTCTATTGTCAGCTGGGCTGCCTCTTCGATCTCCGGGAACACAGCTGGATGCTGGGGTCTTGCTTCTATCTGAATGGCTGGTCTCTCGGTGAATAGGCCCAGGCTTCTGGCCTAGTAGCACGGCTGTGGTTATCAGCGGCTCCGCTGGGGAGAGAGCGCAGATTCCGAGAGAGAGAAGTCAGCCCCTCCCTTCTCTTAAATAACTTCCCACGTCAGTTCTAACTGGCTGAATGGAGTTGTCACGTGCTCCAATGGTACGGGGCATTGTAAGGGGCGTAGTCTGTTTTCTCCTCAGAGTCAAATGGAGTCCATATCTCCTGCTACTCATAGCCCCGCAATGCATAACTTCATAACAATGTCTAACATATTTACAAATGTGAGTGTAATTCCCGCGGGGAGGACCTGCCGTGAGATTCTGACAGGGTGACCCCGCTACATATATCTTTTGTGGCCCCAACGAATCCCTGAGCGCCGCTCAGGACTAAGGGAAGTTTCGGGATTTTTTTTAAATTTTAAATAAAGAACCGTGAAGCAAAATAAGGGTCAGTGCTCATCAATGCAGCCTAATCAGTGCCCATCTGCAGTCTCACCCTTGCCATGAATGCAGCCTCACCATTTCCATGAATGCAGCCTCACCATTGCCATGAATGTAGCCTTACCATTGCAATCAATGCAGCCTTACCATTGGCATCAGTGCAGCCTCAGAAGAGACAGAGAGGGGGGCAGGACGAGCGCCAACAGATTACATACAGGAGAATCTCCTGTTTACTCAGCAGCCTCGTTAATACAAAGTCCCGCCTCATATGATAGACAGAACAGTCATCCAATGCCAGCCCAGGATACGGGACTTCCTATTACAGACACCGCTGAGTAAACAAGAGTTTCTCCAGCATGTAATCTGAAGGCACTCATCTTATGGTGCTAGCCTTAGTAAATAGATAGAAAATATTTACAAAAATAGTGCGTGTGATAAACTGTATAAATAAGATGTCCTACGTACAAGTCCTGTAAGCTTTGAATAGCTTTAGTGTGAGTTACAATCCATAGATCCGGACAGCCTTGCGGTGGGAGCTGAAGCAGCGCTCCAAATACATAAATGAGAAAACAACAAGAAGAAGCAGGTGCCACTTAGTAAACTGTAAAACTTTTAATTAAAAAATGTCATAAAAGCACTCACATGGAGGTGTGGGAATACAGGCATATGGATGTTGTCCTGCAAGTCGTCTATCCCAGCCAATAGATGTGTCAGTCCCTTCTATCACTTACACAGCGCTTGTGCTGTGTAGCGAATGCAACGCTGCCGATCAATACAGTCCTGTATGTAGATGGAGGTGCACGGATGTGCAAGCAGGGATGCTGGAGCGCATGCTGGAACGCACGCTTGAGACGCTATGGCTGTGGTGGAGGAAGTGACGTCATCGCTGGGGACAACAATAATGCGACGCGTTTCCGTGCATGTGCTGTGGTTTGATGGGAAACAAACTCACAGCTCGCACCTTTTTCAAGCTGGCTGTAGGGGTCACTGCAACCTGTATTTATATGCCAGTTTTTGATTGCCATCTTGTGGCCAAATAGTATAATATCCTCAATAATGAGGAATTATTACTATAAATGGCTGCTGTTTAAATACTAAACAAAATAAAGGAATGAAGTAAGTGTACATTATCACAAGGCCAAACTTTTCAATAAATACATATATACATTACCAAGAAATACACAAAATATCAGGATCAATATTTTTAAAAAACTCTGGGTTAATAAAGGTGGAACATAGATGGTATATGTAAAGGTGGATAATTCTACAATTAAAAAATAGCAGGGCATGAAAATTGTTATATATGTTGAGCATATGTAAAATAATAATTAGGGACAACGTGATTGGCCATATATCAGAAAAAACAACAATAACAAGCACAATAAATGGTCTCTTAGGGATTAAAACCAATAATGAATAAAACAAGATTCTCTATCTATATAATCGTGGAAATTTCCAATTCCTCATTCAAACCTCCTGGCCTGAGGGCATCAAGGGAATACAGTATATCCAGAAAGTTTCCCTTTCGCATAAGCGATGGAATCTTTCAGCCTCAGTAAACCTATTGGATATTTGCTCTATTACCCATACATTAAGGCCCTTTGTGGACTTGTTATGGCATTCCAAGAAATGGCATGGGACGCTGTGCTTGTCCTTTCCTGCCTCTATTTTTCTTCTATGTTCGCCGAACCGTTGGCGCAATGGCCGTATGGTTTCGGCCCACATAAAGAAGCTCACAAGGACAGGTCAACGCATAGACCACAAATTCTGACCCACAGTTGTAAAATTCTTTACACGTGTATGTTTTTCCTTTGCTGGTAAACAGATTTTGACCATGAATGAATGAAAACTTATATAGCGCAGCACATGCGAACTTAATCGCCTCTGGGCGCTTGACAAACATGCAAGTTTTGCATGTGGGCTTTTTGCACTGGAACATCCCTGTAAGAGATATCATAGGGATGAATTCTTGAGCAGATGTTTTCTTTAATTTACTTGGAGCAATTTTGTTTTTTATATTAGTCGCCCGTCAGTAAGTGGTGATAGGGACATCAGATAACACAGTTTTTAAGTGCACATCTTCCAATAAAATGGGCCAATGCCTCTTAAAAATTGTTTCCATTTCTTTAAAACCTGTGTGGAATTTGGTTATAAACCGAGTGGGTTGGGTAGATCCTTTGTTTTGGGGGTTTGTAGATGGTTTAGGATCAAGATAATAATCGCAAGCTTGATTCACAAGGGAAGCTGGATATTTTTTATCAAAAAGTTTTTTCTTCTTAGTTGCACTCTGTTCAATGTAGTCTTTCTTTTGTGTGCAATTACGCCTGAGACGGCAAAATTGGCCCTTGGGAATATTAGCGATCCATTTTTTATAATGGCAGCTGTTATAATGAAGGAGCGAGTTTCCTGCAGTGGGTTTAAAATGGGTTTTTGCTTTAATTTTGCCATTATTATGATACAATTCGAGATCTAAAAATGTTAATTTGTCGTGATCACAGACAAATGTGAATGATAAGCCGTAAGGGTTGTTATTACAGTAGTCTACAAATGTATGGATCTCTTCAATGTCACCATCCCAGATGATAACAATGTCATCAATATACCTCCCATCGTATATCAGATGTTTAAGATGGGGATTATTGGACCAGATATGCCTATGGTCCCAAAAACCCATGGCCAAATTGGCATACGATGGAGCAAAATTAGCGCCCATGGCTGTGCCCATGGTCTGTAAGAAAAATTGTTCATTAAATGAAAAATAATTTTGTGTTAAACAAAACTGAGTACAATCCATAATGAATTTCGCCTGAGCGTTACTCATATAGGGATTTTCTGCTAAAAAGTGATATGTGGCAGCTAGGCCAAACTCATGGGGAATCGAAGTATACAACGAGGCCACATCTAGCGACATCCATATATACCTTTTCTCCCAGGGATAGGATTTTAGTAACTCTAAAAGATGTGAGCCATCTCGAATATATGAACGCAAGGCCTGCGCTAGAGGCTGCAGGTGACAGTCTATATATTTGGAAAGGCCTGAGGTTATTGTATCAATGGCAGCGATTACGGGTCTACCAGGGGGATGTGTGGCATTCTTGTGAATTTTGGGGATGTGATAAAAGTAAGGAGTACTATAAAAATCTTTAGTCATAAAAGAGGCCTCCTTTTTGGAAATGATATTATCTTTTAATGCAGATTTGACTAACCCGTCCTTATTAGTTTTAAACTGTGGGAGGGGATCTTGGCTAAGTTTTTTGTATGTTGATACATCATTTAGCAAGCGTTCTGCTTCAGATATATAATCAGCGCGATCTTGGATAACTATACCTCCGCCTTTATCGGCGGTCTTTATAATTATATTGTCGTTTTTGGAAAGGGATTGTAAAGCTGCAGTTTCTTGGGCCGTTAGATGACCCAAGTTGGAATGTTGGAGGGAAGAACTGGTGCACATTTTTTTGAGATCTGAGAACACCATATTATAAAATGTGGTCAGATGGGGTCCTTTAGAGTGGTACGGATAAAAATTAGATATGGGTTTTAAAGAGGTGTGTATAGTGGGCGGAGAAGAGTGCAAATGTTGGGTAAATAGATCCAACATGTTGTCAGGATCATACTGGGTTAGAGATTCAAGTTGGTCTATAAGATCTATGTCAAAATCTATATCGCCAACCTCTATAGATGAATCAGACAGTCCAAGAAGAATTCCTTGTTCTTCAACCAATGTATTTTTGGAATTCTTAATCAAAAAAAATCTTTTCAGAGTAAGATTTCGCACAAACCTGTTAAGGTCTTTAAATAGTGTGAACGGGTCAGGCCTGTTGGATGGTGCATAGTTTAATCCGCGATTGAGTAAAGAAGTTTCAGCTATTGTAAGTTTGTGTTTGGACAGGTTAAAGATTTTGACCATTTTGGATATTTTGGTGGTTTCTCCTCTGACTCTGTTTCGACCCCCTCTGCAGCCTCTTCTGCAAATTTTCTTTTGCTTTTTAAGGCTGGAGAGGGGTGTAACCCTAAAAAAGGAGAAACAGGTTGAGGAACAGAAAAAGATAAGAAATTATCAGCACCAAAAACTATCGTTGCACTGGTCGTGGCTGAGGCAGAATCAAATATAGATGATGTGGGAATGGCGACAGGGCAAGGAATATGGGGGGACATACTATTAATGCTCGACGATATGTTGTGAGCTTGGTCAGGGACATTGGAATCCTCTATAATGGGGGATCCATTAGTCATGTGACATGTTTGGACGTTGTCACAATGTCCCTTAGGACCGTGCAGATTATTATGATCTCTCTGAAGATATTTGACATGATCACGATTGTAAAATATACCTACATTTTCTATCAATTTGTTTTGAGATGATTTGGTACTCAAATATTTTTTAGAAAGTGGTGTTTTGGGAGAAGTGGATATTGTTTTGGGTAATGGTTTGGAACTTTGGGTAGAAAGGAGTAAAACCCTAGGGTTTATCGACATTAAAGGTGGAGGATAAGGGGGACAAGATGTTATGGTCGAAGAGCTACTAGATTGTGGTGGATCAGGGGCTGAATTTTGCTGAGAAATAGAGGTATTAGAGACAGATTGTTTATCCATCCAACTAAACACTCTATTACTGGTATAGTCCTTAATGTCTCGCCTAAATTTACCCAACTTGTTATAAATTAGGTCTCCCTCCAACTTTTTTGTATTCCTTTTTAGTATGTCCAGCCAAGAGGAGGGGACCTTATGTCCAGCATCTGTGATTTGGGAACACAATGTAATAACCGCACTTTGAAGTTGCTCAAACTTCGCTGTTCTATGGTTGACCAAAATATCTATCCATTTAGTGGTACAAAATTCAGCTAGACTGTTCCACTCTCTAGCATCATCGGGGCCAAGGAAAGAGCAGTTCTTCAGAATTCTCAGACCCCTGGGTGTGATCCTATTGTCTAACCATCTACAAACCCCCAAAACAAAGGATCTACCCAACCCACTCGGTTTATAACCAAATTCCACACAGGTTTTAAAGAAATGGAAACAATTTTTAAGAGGCATTGGCTCATTTTATTGGAAGATGCGCACTTAAAAACTGTGTTATCTGATGTCCCTATCACCACTTACTGACGGGCGACTAATATAAAAAACAAAATTGCTCCAAGTAAATTAAAGAAAACATCTGCTCAAGAATTCATCCCTATGATATCTCTTAGGCCCCGTACACACGAGAGGATCCATCCGCTGGAATTGATCTGCGGACCGGCTCCAGCGGATAGATCCCCTGGTGTGTACAATCCAGCGGATCTGTTTCCGCAGATTTTTATCCCCAGGGATGGATTTCAAGCGGATACAAATTTAAAATCTATCCGCTTGAATCCATCCCAACGGATTGATCCGCTGGTCTGTACAGACTCACCGGATCAATCCGTCCGAATGGATCCCCCGCATGCGTCGTAATGATTCGAAGCATGCGTGGAATTCCTTATATGACAGCGTCGCGCACATCGCCGCGTCATCATCGCGGCGACGGCGCGACACGTCATCGCGATGGGATTTCGGCGCGGATTTCAATCCGATGGTGAGTACACTCCATCGGATCAAAATCCACGGAAATCCTCGAGAGGATTTATCTGCGGATACGGTCCGGTGGACCGTATCCGCGGATAAATCCTCTCGTGTGTACTAGGCCTTACAGGGATGTTCCAGTGCAAAAAGCCCACATGCAAAACTTGCATGTTTGTCAACCATGGTCAAAAACTGTTTACCAGCAAAGGAAAAACATACACGTGTAAAGAATTTTACAACTGTGGGTCAGAATTTGTGGTCTATGCGTTGACCTGTCCTTGTGAGCTTCTTTATGTGGGCCGAACCATACGGCCATTGCGCCAACGGTTCGGCGAACATAGAAGAAAAATAGAGGCAGGAAAGGACAAGCACAGCGTCCCATGCCATTTCTTGGAATGCCATAACAAGTCCACAAAGGGCCTTAAAGTATGGGTAATAGAGCAAATATCCAATAGGTTTACTGAGGCTGAAAGATTCCATCGCTTATGCGAAAGGGAAACTTTCTGGATATATTCCCTTGATGCCCTCAGGCCAGGAGGTTTGAATAAGGAATTGGAAATTTCCACGATTATATAGATAGAGAATCTTGTTTTATTCATTATTGGTTTTAATCCCTAAGAGACCATTTATTGTGCTTGTTATTGTTGTTTTTTTCTGATATATGGCCAATCACGTTGTCCCTAATTATTATTTTACATATGCTCAACATATATAACAATTTTCATGCCCTGCTATTTTTTAATTGTAGAATTATCCACCTTTACATATACCATCTATGTTCCACCTTTATTAACCCAGATTTTTTTTAAAAAATATTGATCCTGATATTTTGTGTATTTCTTGGTAATGTATATATGTATTTATTGAAAAGTTTGGCCTTGTGATAATGTACACTTACTTCATTCCTTTATTTTGTTTAGTATTTAAACAGCAGCCATTTATAGTAATAATTCCTCATTATTGAGGATATTATACTATTTGGCCACAAGATGGCAATCAAAAACAGGCATATAAATACAGGTTGCAGTGACCCCTACAGCCAGCTTGAAAAAGGTGCGAGCTGTGAGTTTGTTTCCCATCAAACCACAGCACATGCACGGAAACGCGTCGCATTATTGTTGTCCCCAGCGATGACGTCACTTCCTCCACCACAGCCATAGCGTCTCAAGCGTGCGTTCCAGCGTGCGCTCCAGCATCTCTGCTTGCACATCCGTGCACCTCCATCTACATACAGGACTGTATTGACCGGCAACGTTGCATTCGCTACACAGCACAAGCGCTGTGTAAGTAAGTGATAGAAGGGACTGACACATCTATTGGCTGGGATAGACGACTTGCAGGACAACATCCATATGCCTGTATTCCCACACCTCCATGTGAGTGCTTTTATGACATTTTTTAATTAAAAGTTTTACAGTTTACTAAGTGGCGCCTGCTTTTTGTTGTTTTCTCATTTAGTAAATAGATAGGAAAGTATATTATATTTACTTGTTTTAAACTTTTTTTTTTCTTTTATCTAGTTGGGGGGGGGATCCAAACTGCGGGCCAAATGTAGGCCCTTTGCTGGCTTTTATCTGGCCCTTGGGGCACTATTCCTTCCACCGATATTATGAGGCACATTCATTCCCCTGACACCAAAGACAGGGCACCATTCCTCCCACTGCCACCAACAATGGGGTACTATTCCTTTAACTAACACCAGAGATGGGGAACTAATTCTCCCACTGCCACCAATGATGGGGCACTATTCCTCCCATTGACACCAGAGATGGGGAACTAATTCTCCCACTGCCACCAATGATGGGGCACAATTCCTCCCATTGACACCAGAGATGGGGAACTAATTCTCCCACTGACACCAATGATGGGGCACTATTTCTCCCACTGACACCAACGATGCAATTTTGCTCTCACTGATCACCAAGCCTATGCCCTTTACTCCCACCAATACCAGTGCATTTTCTACTGCCACTGGACACAGTCACAGTCAAGGTTTGAAGGGCAATTACCTGGCTCTTTGTTTGGAGACCCTGATCTAGAAGAGGGGAGAGGGCACTTTCTCAGCTAAGCACACCCTCCTGCCTGCATGCTTGAGCTGAGGCTAAAGGGTTGTTTTCCAAAATTATTTCTCTTATAATAAAGAATGGAGACATATATGGGTGAGTTTCCTTTGAATATTAAAAATGAATTACATTTTCAATTTGTGGTGCTCAGATACAGTTTAGTTCCACTTTAACCACTTCAATACCGGATACGTTTACCCCCTCACTCCCCAGAACAATTTTCAGCTTTCAGTGCAGTCACACTTTGAATGCAACACTGTACCCGTTTGAAATTTGGTAATTAATCACCAATGGGTTTTCATTTTTTTACTAAATAAACATAAAATGACCAACAATTTAAAAAAAAAAATGTTTTTTCTTGGTTTCTCTTATAACATTTTGCATATAAATAATCTTTAGGCCAAAATGTATTCTGCTGCATTTCTTTCGTGAAAATAGCCCAAATCAGTGTATATTATTTAGTCTGTAGGAAATGTATAGAATCCACAAACTATGGGATATATCTGAAAATCTATCAACAGTCCGCAGATCTCCGCTGAGCCGACGGATGACAAGCTCCTCTCTGCTCACTGAGCGGGGAGGGGCTTGTCGGGCACCGCTGTCTCCTATGGAGCGATCTGATGAAACACGGACAGCATGTCCGTTTTCATCAGATCTTATCCGATCCGCCATGGACAGATGGGGACGTGTCCCCATACGTCTGTTTTTAGCGGATCGGATAGGGTCGGATGTCAGCGGACATGTCTCCGCTGACATCCGACACTCCATAGGAATGCATGGAGCGGCTGTTCAGGTCCGCCATTAAAACTGCCAGGCAGACCTGAACGATCTGTCCGTGTGAATGGGGCCTTAAAAAACAAAAATTTTAATGTTTTATTTAAAAAAAAATTACCATACAGTGACCTGAGCAATACAGTGTTACTATCATGCCACTGTACTACTCTGGGGAGGTGATCATGATTTTGTTTTAATCTTAAACATTATGGTTGCTTATAGCTGTTAATTTTACAGTTATAAGCAACCATTTTTTTCTGAATACAAACTATTCATTCAATGTTAACTATTGTGATTAGCTGTGATTGGCAACAGCTAATCACATGGTACAGAAAGGCCCTGTCTTTACCATGTGATCACTGTGACCAATCACAGAACTCATCACAATAGTACACACTGAATGGCATGAATCAAAGCCATTCATTGTGTACAATTGTCATGTGATCTGCTGTGATTGGCCACAGTGATCACATGGTACCAGAAGTGGGCCGGTACAGTGATCTGTCATCTGTCTGGGCACAGCCAGAGACAGGTCGCGCCATAGTGCAGTCCGTGATCCTGGAAGGACATCCTATTACAATAGGATAGGTGGGAAGGGGTTAAACAACCCATACACTGGTAGATTCTTGTACGAAAGTTGAAAAATCTCATCAGTACATTTGATAATGGTATCAGAAAATTGACGAATGTTATTCAAAAGTTTGATAGAGAAATGTTTCCATTGTACTCCTTCAATTTTTTTAATTACTACATTTGAACATGATCATCAGTTTGGCTACATTAACAGAACTACATTTCTGCTGTAAAGAGCAGTGAGTAGATAGGATTTTAGTGCAGAAGAGACATGTACTGCAATGAAGAGGTCTGAAAAGTAGGTGCTGGTGCTGGTGAGGTACAGTTGGGAAGGTGACTACTCACCCTTTAGTTCAGCTTTAACTATTACAAAATTGAACAGCCATTCTGAAATTGAATTACTGAGGTTTTCCAACCATGAATGCTAGCTCACATACCGTATAATAATGTATATGGTGGCGACAGATCAGCAACACGTAGCTGTTCCAGCCTGTAATTGAAACTGCTAAAAAGAGGCCTACTATTTAACTGGATGCCATAAGTGTGAGCAGATGTAAACAGTGGTGGCTTCTAACCACAGGACAAGTCAAGTCAAAATCCTGTCATGTTTTCTGTGTGTTTTATGACAAACTTAGTAACTGGTTAGAAGAAATGAGTAACTATATTTCCGTAAAATAAACTCTGAACACAGAGATTGAAGAAGACCTCTACTCCACCCAAAACTGTTTGTATAAGCAGTTCTCTAAGCCATGCCTATACTTAACTCATAAAAATAGCACTGGACATTTTACACCATGGCAAATAGCGTGCTTTTAAAATAGAGTGAGTAAAATTAGAGGTGAACTCCAGGCAAAGATACACAGCTGAAATGCAGTACATCAACTGACAGAAGATACCTTATGTGTTTCTACCTGCCTGTCATTATTAGTGTACACTGACCCATGCATGTATAGCTCAGTGTACATTCAGATGATGTGCTGGAGTGACGTCATTGTGGCCCAGCTAGTCAAACTGAACTGAACTGAACTGAACACCTTACTGAGGAGAAACAGGAAGTGAGAAATTCAGACAAAGAAAACAAAGAAAAAAAAAATTAGAAGGGAAATCGAGGGAAAAGGTAAGTGAACCAACGATGCACTAACTTAAAGGAAAATTTTTGAAAATAAAAAAACAAACCTTTACAACCCCTTTAAGTGAGAAGCTTCATTTATTTTTTATTACAGTCGTACTGTTCCTCAAGGAACAACGTACTTGTAGTACTTTGTCTCATCTTCCTATGCTGTGGAAGACTAGCTACGCGGCCAGACATTTTTACTATTGGTTGACGCTCTGCTATATCTCTTCATTTTATGTTGTTTAAACAGATATGGTTGTTTGACAAAGGTATACAGTTACAAGAAAAAGTATGCGAACCCCTTTGTAATGATATGGATTTCTGCACAAATTGGTCATAAAATGTGATCTGATCTTTATCTTAAGTCACAACAATAAACAATCACAGTCTGCTTAAACTAATAACACACATAGAATTAAATGTTACCATGTTTTTATTGAACACACCTTGTAAACATTCACACTGTAGGTGTAAAAAGTATGTGAACCCTTGGATTTAATAACTGGTTGAACCTTCTTTTGGCAGCATAACTTCAACTGTAGTTGTAGTTCCTGTAGTTGCATCTCAGACGTGCACAACGGTCAGGAGTAATACTTGACCATTCCTCTTTACAGAACTGTTTCAGTTCAGCAAAATTCTTGGATGTCTGGTGTAAATCGCTTTCTTGAGGTCATACCACAGCATCTCAGGGTTGATGCCACTCCAGAAGGTGTATTTTCTTCTGTTTAAGCCATTCTGTTGTTGATTTACTTCTATGCTTTGGGTCGTTGTCCTGTTGCAACACACATCTTCTGTTGAGCTTCAGCTGGTGGACAGATGGTGTTAAGTTCTCCTGCAAAATGTCTTGATAAACTTGGGAATTCATTTTTCATTCGATGATAGCAATCCGTCCAGGCCCTGACGCAGCAAAGCAGCCCCAAACCATGATGCCCCCACCACCATTCTTCACAGTTGGGATGAGGTTTTGATGTTGGTGTGCTGTGCCTCTTTTTCTCCACACATAGTGTTGTATGTTTCTTGCAAATAACTCAACTTTGGTTTAATCTGTCCACAGAATATTTTGCCAGTACTGCTGTGGAACATCCAGGTGCTCTTGTGCAAACTGTAAACGTGCAGCAATGTTTTTTTTGGACAGCAGTGGCTTCCTCTGTGGTATCCTCCCATGAAATCCATTCTTGTTTAGTTTGTTTACGTATCGTAGATTCGCTAACAGGGATGTAGGCATATGCCAGAGACTTTTTTAAGTCTTTAACTGACACTCTAGGATTCTTCTTTAACTCATTGAATAGTATGCATTGTGCTCTTGCAGTCATCTTTACGGGACAGCCACTCCTAGGGAGAGAAGCAGCTGAACGTTCTCCATTTATAGACAATTTTTCTTACCATGGACTGATGAACAGCAAGGCTTTTGGAGATACTTTTATAACCCTTTCCAGCTTTATGCAAGTCAACAATTCTTAATCCTAGGTCTTCTGAGAGCTCTTTTGTGCGAGGCATCATTCACATCAGGCAATGCTTCTTGTAAAAAGCTAACCCAGAACTGGTATGTGTTTTTTATAGGGCAGGGCAGCTGTAACCAACACCTCTAATCTCATCTCATTGATTGGACTCCAGTTGGCTGACACCCCACTCCAATTAGCTCTTGGAGATGTCATTAGTCTAGGGGTTCAAATACTTTTTCCACCTGCACTGTGAATATTTACATGGTGTGTTCAATGAAAACATGGTAACATTTAATTCTTTGTGTGTTATTAGTTTAAGCAGACTGTGATTGTCTATTGTTGTGACTTAGATGAAGATCAGATCACATTTTATGACCAATTTTTGCAGAAATCCATATCATTCCAAAAGGGTTCACATACTTTTTCTTGCAACTATATAATGTATTTTTGTAGTCTACTTATAAATTGTACATTTTTCTGTGAGTGCATATTTGTAATATTTATAGAACCCACATAAAGTCCTGGTGTCTATCTATTGATCCGCTTCAAGTCAGACGTCACTTATGTCTTGTGTGACTGCGGGGCATTCTACATTCACTGAACTCATCTATTTACTGCAGACAGGGTTTTAGATGTGTTTGGTGATCTCAAAGATGAATTTAGTTGAACCATCCCAATATGATTATTTTTAAAAGAGGAAACTCTGAATAATATGAGCTCAGTAAAGTGGTAGACGTGTCTAGCTCATTGCTTAGAAGTACAAATGGCATGATTTGTATTCAGATAGTTTTATGGTAAAAATATATAAATAAACTCTTCATCCAATACACAATGGATTTTCTTTCTCGGTTTGCAGATGTTGGCAGTTTTCTTAATAAATTATGTATGACGTGCATGTTGATTTTTTTTTTTTGCGTGTCTAAAAAATGCTCAGTAGACCAGTCTAAGGAAAATTTACACTTTAAAGCCGTTTTCTTTCATGTGAATAATTATTAATAAAATTGAAGAAACTGAACATTTTTTTTTTTTTTTTTTTTACTTTTAGTTTTGCCTAAAACATTTTTATTGACTTCATTGGAAAATAAATAATGAAAGTAAAAGAGCTAGAAAAAAAATGCATCGCCAGACAATTTTTTAATTAACTTTCAATAGGGCAAGAAAAGTTTTTTTTACTGTTCATATGGAAGAAGTTGTCACTTCCTGTCCCTAAAGGCTGGCACACACTGGGCAAATATCGGCTGGTTCAACAGAAACTGGCCAACAATCAGCCAGTGTGTACAGCAGCCTGTCTGGCTTCTGTCAAAAAGGCATGCAGCAACCGATCGGCATCCGATCAGCCAATGGCTGCGAGCACTGACCGTTGTGTTGTTCCCCCTATCAGAATGCAAAAGCCAGTGGGGAGATTAATGTACTAACATTGTATAGTTAGTACAGCAATTTCCTCTAGTTTTTTTTTTTCAAGACAATGGGTAAAACAAAAAACAGCTACCTGTGTGTACCAGGCTTATGACATGGAAAAATGTCCTAATTGCAGGGGTATTTCACCTCCCCAACTAGCATTTAAAAGATCAGTCAGCCCAAAAGTGGCGTTTTATTTTTGAGGGTGTGTTGGGAGCTTTAAATGATTCAGAAACTTCAGCTATGTCTTCCTGTTGCACCCATAATAAGGAAGGAGTTGATGTTTGTCATTGGTGAACATTTCATTTATTTTACATTATGGACAATGCAGCAGCTGGAGGGAGACTTTACCTGTTACAGCAAGATGGGTGTTTCAGCTTCATATGCAGGGAGACCCCGGGTTACAAACAAGATTGGTTCTGTAGATTTGTTCTTAAGTTGAATTTGTATGTAAGTTGGAACAGGTATATAATTATGGACAATCTCGAGGCACCCCATTCTATAATGTAAAAAACTATTCTCATAGCTTTACATAATGCAGCAACATCCACACATAGGACACCAGAGGCGTATCTAGTGAAAATGGCGCCTATGGCAAGCACTGAAACTGCGCCCATGTCAAAACATTTGAAACCTTTCAGATAACCAGGGACAGAGAGGGACACAGTGCGACGAGGACAGAGAGGGACACAGTGCGACGAGGACAGAGAGGCACACAGTGCGACGAAGACAGAGAGGGACACCGTGCGACGTGGACAGAGAGGGACACAGTGCGACGAGGACAGAGAGAGACACAGTGCGACGAGGACAGAGAGGGACACAGTGCGACGAGGACAGAGAGGGACACAGTGCGACGAGGACAGAGAGGGACACAGTGCGACGGGGACAGAGAGGGACACAGTGCGACGAGGACAGAGAGGGACACAGTACGACGAGGACAGAGAGAGACACAGTGCGACGAGGACAGAGAGGGACACAGTGCGACGAGGACAGAGAGGGACACAGTGCGGCGAGGACAGAGAGGGACACAGTGCGACGAGGACAGAGAGGGACACAGTGCGACGGGGACAGAGAGGGACACAGTGCGACGAGGACAGAGAGGGACACAGTACGACGAGGACAGAGAGAGACACAGTGCGACGAGGACAGAGAGGGACACAGTGCGACGAGGACAGAGAGGGACACAGTGCGGCGAGGACAGAGAGGGACACAGTGCGACGAGGACAGAGAGGGGCACAGTGCGACGAGGACAGAGAGGGGCACAGTGCGACGAGGACAGAGAGGGAGACAGTGCGACGAGGATAGAAAGGGACACAGTACGACGAGGACAGAGAGGGACACAGTACGACAAGGACAGAGAGGGACACAGTGCAACGAGGACAGAGAGGGACACAGTGCGACGAGGACAGAGAAGGACACAGTGCGACGAGGACAGAGAACGACACAGTGTGACGAGGACAGAGAGGGACACAGTTCGACGAGGACAGAGAGGCACACTGGGGACCACTGGCGGCGAGTCTGCACATTTTTTTTGGGGGGGGGGGGCAAACAAATTGAAAAAAAAAAAATATTTGCAGCCACTGTGCCAATCAAACGCAGCCACTGTGCCATTAATGGCCAGTCATCGGCCATCATGGGGGCACCTGTCACTCCCCTCCCCAGGTCAAGTAGCAATATTAGTGATTTCTGTGCCGGCGCCGCGCTTGAGCAGGCTGGCCGCAATGCCGGGAGCTACATTAGTGTGGGAGGCGGCCACAGGAGGACGGGTGGGGTTTTATTTGTGCGGGGGGTAGCTTTTTGCCGCCCCCCTCCCCATGGCGCCCATGGCACTTGTCATGGCTGCCATACCCTAGATACGCCACTGTAGGACACCCAACGTTAGAGGTGATTTATTCTTCCAAAGCAAATACATTTTTGCACACTGGTACTGACTACCGTGTTTCCCCAAAAATAAGCCAGAGTCTTGTATTAATTTTGGCAACAAATGACCCAGTAGGGCTTATTTTTGGGCTAGGGCTTGTCATATGCTGTCTTCTCTCCCTACCTGTCAGGAATCCCCGTGGCCAGTGGAACTGAGTTAAAGGTGCTTGTAAAATCCTAAAATGCACTGTATTACAGTATCATATCATGTAGTGCAGAGGGGGTGGGGATCCAAAAGTCTGTTGACAGCTGGCAGAAGAGGAGAAGAGCAGTGGGGGATCAGCTGAGCTTCCACTGCCCTCCTGATCGGTCTTCTCTGCTCCGAGCACAGCAGAGGGAGGGTGGAGGTCCCCGCTGACAGCTGGGAGGAGAGCAGTGGGGGATCAGCTGAGCGCAGAGCGGCGCTGTAACAAACAAACATACACAGTTTGCATTATATAATACCAGGGGCGGACTGACCATTGAGGCACTCGGGCACTGCCCGAGGGCCCCATGCCACTAGTGGGCCCATCAGAGTTGCCAGGCTCATTAAAACCAGGGACAGTATGTAAAAATCTGTTTTTTTTTTACATCTGTCCCTGATATGTCCAAAACCGACATGCTTTTGATGTGAAAATCCTGAGATTTTAGCTGCCCCGCCTCTGTAATTCCTCCTGGCTTGGTGGCCATCTTTAAGCCCGGGGGCCCCTTAATCTTCTATTGCCCGGGGGCCCCATGAGTTGTCAGTCCGCCCCTGTATAATACAGTGCATTTTAGGATATTACAACCCTAAAAACTAGGGCTTATTTTTGGGGTAGGGCTTATATTGCCGCCCTCCCCAAAAATCACAGTAGGGTTTATTTTTGGGGTAGGTCCTATTTTCCAGGAAACACAGTAGCAACTATGTTACTCTTCTCTCTCAATTTCTCTCCATCAGTCAGCTAATGTGACCCCAGTGCTAAAGGTGAGAGGCACAGGAGGGTCAAACAAGGATGCTGTGGCGTCAACAGACATCCTCCTTATTAACTGATAAAGTCATTGGTTGTTAGTATGCCAGTGTCTAGAAAGTCGTAATGATGCATAATGAAAATGCTGAAAATGATGCATAATGGTTTTGTGTAACTAAAAGGCAGGCTTGAAGCACCTTTTACAATGTTTGCTTAATTTGTAGGCATTTTGCCAAGGCACCTCTGAAGAAACCTCAAGGCACCCAAGGGTGCCTGGGCACCCTGGTTGAAAAAAGCTGGCACAGAGAATGGTAAACCCCCCCCCCTGTAATGTTTGTTTTGCTGTCTGTGCCCCTGTCCAGAAGATTTCACGTCACTTTCTGTCCCAATGACAATTGGATTTTGAAAATGTTGGATCGCTGTGGAAACAAGGATTGGTGATAAAGCATCAGTGGAGGTACCTTTTTTCCCATAGTAAATCTTACAGAAGTGAATTTTCCTTCCTATGGGTAGATTTCCTCTCACTTCCTGTTGTCTCCCTCCATTTGTAAGTATAAGTCGTATGTATGTAACTTGGGGACTACCATTACTATGTCATTTACACATTGGAAAGCAAATCAAATTTCTCAAAAGGGTGACATTTATGTTTAACTGCACACATGCTTTTAATGTCATACTGTCCCATGTTGGCCAGCTTGTTAAAAAAAACAAATATGGTATGCTGTGCAAAAACTGATTTACATCCTCCCGCCTTCCACACTTCACTTTTGGTTTCCTAAAGGAGAAATATAGCCAAAGATTTTTTGGCTACTGTATACCTCTCATATAAAACACAGGAGGGCAGTTCATTCTGCTTTAGCCCGCTGTCGGCTGACGTCACAGAGCCAGTCCAGGCTCTGCAAAGATTTTGACCACATGGGCCGGCAGCTGTCTCAGCCGAGTCTGAGCCAGCCACTCCCACCCCCTCCACAGCTCAGTGCTCCAGTGATCACTGGAGGAGCAGAGCAGAAAGCAGGTCACTAACAATCACCAGCTCTCTGCAGCCTAAACAGCGATCAACAGTGTTTGATTGCTCAGTTCTGGGTCTTAGATTCAGGGGAGACAGATGCAGCATTGGGCTCATTTAGGTGAGTAGTATTTTTTTTTTTTAGTACAACTCATAATTTTCTTTTAACCAATTGACCTCTGCAAGGTTTACCCCCTTCATGACCAGGCCAATTTTTGCAAAATGGCACTGCGTTACTTTACCTGACAATTGTTCGGTCATGCAACACTGTATCCAAATGAAATTTATGTCATTTTTTCCCACAAATAGAGCTTTTTCTTGGTGATATTTGATCACCTCTGCATTTTTTTTGTGCTATAAACAAAAAATACCTACAACTTAAAAAAAATAAAACAATATTTTTTGACTTTTCAATTTTCTTTTTATTGATTTATACAAAAATGTTTACATTTATACAAAATTCATTAAAATATGCTTATTCATTTATTTCTTCTCCTGTATATCTATAAAGGACCTTAGTTGTTATCTATTACCTTTCTTATTGCCATCCTATATTCCTATTTTTTGACTTTTTGGTATAAAACATATCCAATACAAAAAAAAATGTCTTCATATATTTAGGCCAATATGAATTATGCTTCATGTTTTTGGTAAAAAACGATCCCAATACGTGTACATTTATTGGTATACATGAACGTTATAGCATCTACAAACTATAGATATATACCGTATTTATCGGGCTATAACGCGCCCCGGCGTATAGCGCGCACCCCCGAACTTAAAGGAAAATTCCTGCAAAAAAAAAAAAATACTTAGTTTGGATGCCCCTCATCTGTGTCTTGTCCATCGCGTCTTGCCCGTCGTCCATCGGCGGCCTCGTCCGGTCCGGCGTCCTTCTGCGGCCATCGTGGTGTCCTCCCCGCTTCCCGCGCTGTGTTCGAACTACTGCGCCGACATATACCGAGCGGAGTACACTCGGGTATAGTCGGGCGAGCTCGGCTCCTCTCGCGTAAAGGATGTACAGGACATGATCGCGAGAGGAGCCGAGCCTGCCCGACTATACCCGAGTGTACTGCGCTCGGTATATGTCGGCGCAGTGGTTCGAACACAGCGCGGGAAGCGGGTATCGGCGCATATCGCGCACCCACGATTTTGCCCTGATTTTCAGGGCAAAAAAGTGCGTGGTATACGCCGATAAATACGGTACTATAATTTTTATTTTTTTATTAGTTGTGGTGGCGATCAGCGACCTATAGTGGGACTGCGATTTTACGGCAGACAATCGGACACTGACACGTTCTGGGAACCAGTGACACTATTACATTGATCAGTGCTAAAAATAAGCACTGTTACTATACTAATGACGCTGGCTGGGAAGGGGTTAAACATATAGGGCGATCAAAGGGTTAAATGTGTGCCTAGCCAGTATTTTGGTGTACACTGTGTGCTGTTTTTAGAAGGGGAGGAAATTCATTCTAGTCCCTGTTTTGCATGAACACAGAATGCATCCCTTTCCCCTGTCAGAACGGTGATCTGCCTTGTTTACATAGCCTAAAAAGGGTAAATATGAAATGATAAAATGCAAAGGAAGGAAAAATGGTGTACAACACTATGTAGTTCATTACCTTTGGAGGGGAGAAGTTCTTCATGAATTGCCCCAGAGCCAAGTGAAGAAGGTGAGGCTTTGCTGACTTCCATCATCCAATCATTTTCCTTGCACTTGATTGGGGATTCGCTACAAAGTGAAACTTCCCCTGTTCAGTAAGCTACGGGGCATTCCCTTGCAAAGTGAGCAACCTATTTGCCTTTAGGAAATCAACTCCAAAGAATCAACCATATGAAATGCAGTAAATACAGGCACAGTGTAGAAAGACCCATGAGATGAAATGAGTAGCATAACATTAGGAGATAGTGATATTATTAGTGTGAATTTGCACATTCCACAGTTCTAGCACAAAGCAACTGCTGTAAAGTCAAATTGCTGCCAACACAAGGATGCCTGTTCCTAGAGGACTGCAGATAAAAGGGCCCTCTCACCGTGTCCAAAATATTTGTCCTTCAAACTGCATTATCAGTGAGATTAGATTCATGGTCCTGACTTGTGCTAAGCCTATGGGGTTTTTAGTAGTGGTTTCTATTAAAAAGGATCAGACATTTTGGAAATCTTGAAAATAAAGAGAATGGCCTCCTAGTTCAGCACTTAAAGCGATTGTAAAGCTTCAATTATATAAAAAAAAGCCAATGGCTGCACTGCTATCAATCTATCCAATCAAGAGCCAGGACTCCGTGGAGAGAGGGACATCCTGCCAAGCGAAATTTAGGGCTCAGGTAAGAAAGGGGGCTGGGGAGCCGGCAATGACTCCCAGGCTTTACAACCTCTTTAAATTGTCCAACTGCCCCTATAATAGCATTATTCAGCAAGGATGCAGTGGTGTAGTGGTTAGCACTTTTACCTAGCAGCAAAAAGGTCGCTGGTTCCCAACCACGGCACCATGTGCCTGAGTTTGCATATTTTCCCTGTGCCTGCGTGGGTTTCCTCTGGGTACTCTGGTTTCCTCCCACACTCTAAAGACATGCTGATAGGTTAATTGGATCCTGTCTAAATTGGCCCTAGTATATGAATGTGAGTTAGGGACCTTAGATTGTAAGCTCCTTGAGGGTAGGAACTGATGTGAATGTACAATGTATATGTAAAGCGCTGTGTAAATTGTCAGCGCTATATAAGTACCTGAATTAAATAAAATCTAAATAAAGGATGCAGATTGCTCCATAAACCTGATTCAATTTAAAGGAGGGAAATATGTGGCCTGCCCTTATTGATTTAATAATAAAAAATAAAAAAAAAGCTAGATACATGTGTGCTGTTTCTGGTTTTCATGTTTTCTCCTTTTTTTTAATGCTGTCTGTGCTACATAACGGGGGAATTATCTTCACCTTTTGTCTTGGCGATTTAAAAGGAGGTAAGAGGAAATCCCATGATGTATGTTTCTTAACCACTGGGCACGTAAACCCACTTAATAACCAGACCATATTTCAGCTTTCGGTGCTCTCACAATTTGAATGACAATTACTCAGTCATACAACACTGTACCCAAATGAAATTTTCGTCCTTTTTTTCACACAAATAGAGCTTTCTTTTGGTGGTATTTAATCACCGTTGGGTTTTTAATTTTTTGCGCTATAAGAGAAAAAAGACTGAAAATTCTGTAAAAAAAGAATTTTTCTTTGTTTCTGTTATAAATTTAGCAAATTTTGTATTTTTTCTTCATTCTTTTGCATAAATGTGAAATATGAAGTTACGCCGAGTAAATAGATACCCAACATGTCACCCTTCAAAATTGCACACACTCGTGGAATGGCGCCAAACTTCGCTACTTAAAAATCCCCATAGGCGACGTTGCAGGGTATTGTGGGGTATTGCAGTGTATTGTGGGGTATTGCACAGTATTTTGGGGTATTGCACAGTATTTTGGGGTATTGGAGAGTATTTTGGGGTATTGCAGAGTATGGGGGTATTGCAGAGTATTGGTGTTACTGCAGAGTATTGGGGGAATTGCAGAGTATTGCACAGGGAGGGATGGCTGGATCTGTGACTGCATGTGTCACAGATCCAGCCCGCAGCAGCTGCTGCTGCTTCCGCTCTCTCCCCTCTCCTCTCACACTGTACCATTCGGTACAGAGAGGGGAGGGAGGAACTGGCGTCATCACATGACGCCGGTTTGTTTACCAGTGATCGCTCCGTCATTGGATGGAGCGATCACGTGGTAAACCGCCGCTATCCGCTATCACGGAGATTCCCGTGTGCGCGCCCCAGAGGGCGTGCGGGAGCGCGATTCTGGGAGGACGTCCATGGACGTCCTCCCAGAGTTAAGCAACCGCCTTGTAGACGTATTTCGTCTATAGGGCTGTTGTTAACTGGTTAACCAAACGCTTATAAATGCAAACGCGGTAAAATTTGGTAAAACGCCGCAAAATTCGCGGCAAAAACGGGCGGTTTAAACACCGTTTTTTATGCGTTTGAAAACGTGTGTTTAGATGAGTTTGCATCTGCGTCTCGTGTGCATGGGGCCTTAGACAGCTGTGTCCCTTTGGAAGGTTCCCCTTTTTTCTTGTTATGGTTACAGCTGTAAAACTAGATAGAAAAAGAGGATGCAAAGGTAATCAACATATTTTATACCCCCTACACACACACACACACACACACACACCTAGTGTAATAGGTAGTGTTAAATTCCTTCATCTTCATGCCACCCAGTGCTGCACAGCATTTTTCATTGTAGATACTGTGAGCCTAGATGTAATTTATTATTATTATTATTATTATTATTTAGGTACTTATATAGGGAACACACGATCAATGAAGCTGCCACTGTGAAGAACGGGGAAGGTGTGCTTACACACACCTCTCCCCGTTCTTCAGCTCCTGTGACCGATCGCGGGACACCGGCGGCGATCGGGTCCGCGGGTCCCGCGGAGCTTCGGACCGGGTCGCGGGCGCGCGACCCACGGCTGGGCACTTAAAGGGGACGTACAGGTACGGTCATTAAGTGGTTAAAGGGGTTGTAAAGGTTCATGTTTTTCACCTGAATGCATCCTATGCATTCAGGTGAAAA
This sequence comes from Rana temporaria, assembly GCF_905171775.1. Taxonomy (NCBI): domain Eukaryota; kingdom Metazoa; phylum Chordata; class Amphibia; order Anura; family Ranidae; genus Rana; species Rana temporaria. The sequence continues at coordinate 476,514,250 of NC_053489.1, read as the reverse complement.
AACACCTGGCGTTTAGCAGCCCCCTGTTTTACTCACCTGAGCCCTGGAAAGTTCCGTGTCACAAACGCGTTGGATCTTTGCCCAGGTTTCTTGGCTCTTCATTGGATAGACTGATAGCAGTGCAGCCATTGGCTTGCGCTTCTGTCAATCAAATCCAATGACGTAGGCGGCTATGGACACCGAATGCAGGACTTGGGAGCGCACCCGCAAGGTAACCCCCTTGGTAGAGAGCTTCCCAGAGGGGGTAATCTGAGGCAGGGGAGGAGCCAAGAGAGCTGCTAAGGAACCACAGAAAACACAGTTTGGGGCCACTCTGTGTAAAAACGAGCTGCACAGTGGAGGTAAGTATGACATGTTTGTTAATAAAGCAACATCAATTACTCGCAATGTCAAAATCGCCAATAAAGCTGTGACAAAACATCACAACGGGTGGGCAACTCTTATGACAGCTGAATCTCCTCAGAGCAGTTGGATGTGCCTTAGCATAGCCTTTTCCTAGAATTCAGGCTCCACCCTGCCACCTCAGGTCTTTGTAGCCAATTCTGAGGGAGCTACTTACCTTCCCTTTTAGGCCCCGTACACACAACCGAACATGTCTGCTGAAACTGGTCCGCGGACCAGTTTCAGCAGACATGTTCGGTCGTGTGTAGGCCCGAGTGGACAGGATTCCAGCGTACATTTGCCCGCCGGGCCTTTTTCCAGCGGGCAAATATTTCCAAACTTGTTTAGAAACAGCCCGCTGGAATCCTGTCCGCTCGGACATGTTCGGTCGTCTGTACAGACCTACCGTAGATGTCCGAGCGCCCGCCATTCCTTGCATGCATCGAATGACTTTGACGCATGCGTGGAAGCATTGAACTGGCAGGGCCGCCCACGTCGCCGCGGCGACGGCGCGGCCACGCCCCACGTATTGTTTACGCGCGGATTTCTGTATGATGGTGAGTACAGCCATCATACAGAAATCTCGGGGCAGACATGTACGCTGAAAATGGTCCGGCGGACCGTTTTCATCGTACATGTTTGCCCGCGTGTACAAGGCCTTAGGCCCCGTACTCATGGGAGGATTTATCCGCGGATACGGTCCAGTGGACCGTTTCCACGGATAAATCCTTCTCGAGGATTTGCGCGGATTTTGATGCGATGGAGTGTACTCACCATCGAATCGAAATCCGCGCCGAAATCCTCTGGCGATGACGTGTCGCGCCGTCGCCGCGATGATGACGCGGCGACGTGCGCGACGCAGTCATATAAGGAATTCCATGCATGCGTCGAATCATTACGACGCATGCGGGGGATCCCTTTGGACGGATTGATCCGGTGAGTCTGTACAGACCAGCGGATCAATCCGTTGGGATGGATTCCAGCGGATAGATTTGAAGACATGTCTTCAAATATTTATCTGCTGGAAATCCATCGCATGGGAGAAAAATCAGCGGAAACAGATCTGCTGGATTGTACACACCATAGAATCTATCCGCTGAAACCCATTCGCTGGGATTTTTCAGCGGATGGATTCTATCGTGTGTATGGGGCCTAAGACTCACACCCACAGTGATGCCATGCTTCCAGTCTCCCTTTCCCTAAAGGCAGTTCAAGGGACCTTCATTCTGGTTAGGCATGACCTCTCTGCTGCAAACACATCACTAACCTGTGGAATTATGTCCCCCTTTACCTGACCAAATGGGGAAAAGATCTGGCTCGACAATTTACACAAGATTTTGCCCATAAGTCTTCCATGTCCTCTAGGCTCCAGGAATCAGGTTATAAATTGTTGACCAAATGGTACAGGGTGCCCATAAGCTTGCAGTTATGCCTAATGCCGGGTACACACGATCATTTTTCGGCATGAAAAAAACAACGTTTTTAAAAAATGTCATTTAAAATGATCGTGTGTGGGCTTCACATCATTTTTCTGGTTCTGAAAAACGAAAAAAAAAAAATTCAAACATGCTGCATTTTTTAACGACGTTTTAAACAGTGTCGTTTTACGGGTTCTAAAAAATGGTCGTGTGGCTAAAATGACGTTAAAAATCAGCGCATGCTCAGAAGCAAGTTATGAGACGGGAGCGCTCGTTCTGGTAAAACTACCATTCGTAATGGAGTAAGCACATTCATCACGCTGTAACAGACAGAAAAGCGCGAATCGTCTTTTACTAACATGGAATCAGCTAAAGCAGCCCCAAGGGTGGCGTCATCCGCATGGAACTTCCCCTTTATAGTGCCGTCATACGTGTTGTACGTCACCGCGCTTTGCTAGAGCATTTTTTAAAAACTATTGTGTGTGGGCAACATCGTTTTAATGATGAAGTTGGAAAAAACAATATTTTTTCTACATGCCGAAAAACATTGTTTTTTTATGCTGAAAAATGATCGTGTGTACGCGGCATTACTGTTGAAAATGTGGGGATTCTCAGGGTGCTCTGTTCCATATATTTTGGTCCTGCCAAGGGATTTATACCTTTTAGATGACCCGGCTGCATGCCTTATACATCTTAACTCTCTGCCGAAATGGAAATATCGTCACATTTTTGTAATCCATCTTCCATCAAATGCAAGGACTTTAACCCCCAATGACAATGTAAATGACATCATGACTATGGAGGATCTTACACTGTTCTTCAGAAAGCAAGGATCGTGTTTTTGGAAAAAGTGGTTCTACTGATACCTACAAGGAGATTTCTTTCTCTCTACTTTATTCCTTTTCTGCCATTTTGTTTTTTAATTCCTATTTTTTGGTACACTTTTGAAAAATTTAGTTCAGGGGATTTTCATCCAGTTTTCCTGGCTGGGGAGGCTACTACTATTTTTCCTTCGCAAACTCTCATCTCAGAGTCTGTGCACGGGTGATTCTCTACTTATTGGGTGGATGTATTGGTTGTCACTCCGCAGATTGTAACATCTTTGAACCTGTTATGGTGTTTCTGCTCTGGTGAAATGTATTCATATACGTTGTAATTGTGGCTGTATTCTCGTCTTCGGTAAATTAGGAATTTAAAAAGAAGGATGCTTGCTGGAGAGGACTATTAGATTCATTTCTTACTTTGTGAATTGCAGATTTCCTATCTGGGTAGTAAGCGCTCCACTGCGGGTAATGGAAAAGGCCTTAACGCCGACAGGACTGAGCACAGGACTATATTGTCAAACGTATTTGGACACCTGCCTTTACATGCACATGAACTTTAATGGCATACCAGTCTTAGTCCGTAGGTTTTAATATTGAGTTGGCCCAACCTTTGCAGCTATAACAGCTTCAACTCTTCTGAGAAAGCTGTCCACGAGGTTTAGGAGTGTCTATGGAAATGTTTGATCAATCTTCCAAAGCGCATTTGTGAGGTCAAGCACCAATGTTGGACGAGAAGGCCTGGCTCACAGTCTCCGCACTAATTCACCCCAAAGGTGTTCTATGGGGTTGAGGTCAGGACTCTGTGTAGGCCAGTCAAGTTCCTCCACCCCAAACTCACTCATCCATGTCTTTATGGACCTTGCCTTGTGCACTGGTCCAAATCATTTGGTGGAGGGGGGATTATGGTATGTTTTTTTTTTCAGTGGTTGGTGCTTGGCCCCTTAGTTCCAGTGAAGAGAATTCTTAAGGCGTCAGCATACCAAGACATTTTGGACAATTTCATGCTCCCAACTGTGGGAACAGTTTGGGGGTGGCCCCTTCCTGTTCCAACATGACTGCACCCCAGTGCACAAAAAAGGTCCATAAAGACATGGATGAGCGTTTGGGGAGGAGGAACTTCACTGGCCTGCACAGAGTCCTAACCTCAACCCGATAGACATCTTTGGGAACAATTAAAACGGAGACGGTGAGCCAGGTCTTCTTATCCAAAATTAGTGCCTGACCTCACAAATACACTTCTGGAAGAATGGTCAAACATTCCCACAAACACAGTGGTGTAGCGTGGAGGGGGGGCGGGGGTACAGTTGCCCCCCGGGCAACACATTTAGGGGGGCAAAATCCCACGTCAGTGTGTGTCACTCAGTGCCAATTCCTATTTCCTGTGTCACTGCACCCCACCCGCCATGTTCAGTCTCAGGCTGTGATTGGGCGAATGGGTCATGTGCGGCAGTGAGGCTGGCCTGTTTGCAAGTGATGTGCAAAAGCTGCTCCTGGAGTCCCGCCTGGGCAATGAGTGCAATCTGCAGGACTTCCACACACCAAACCCCTATCTCCACCCCATCAGCTGTCAGAGGGATCCATTCCACCATCCTGGACAACCCACTACTCTGCACAGCACACCTCCACTACACTCCACAGCACACCTCCACTACACTACACTGCACAGCGCACCTCCATTACACTACACAGCATGCCTCCACTACACAGCACACCTCCACTACACTACACTGCACAGCATGCCTCCACTGCATTGCACAGCACACCTCCACTGCATCACACAGCACACATCCACTGCACTGCACAGCACACCTCCACTAAAAGGCAGGTCTCTTTTTCTAAAACCAGGATCCATGCAGGAGAGGTCACACACACAATACATACACTGTACACACACAATATACACACAACATACACTGTGCACACACACTATACATACTGTACACACACAATGTACACACAGTATACATACTGTACACACACGCAATATACACACACACACACACACTACACATACTGTACACACTACACATACTGTACACACACACACACAATATACACACACTTCATCTACTGTACACACACACACAATACACACAACATACACTGTGCACACACTATACATACTGTACACACACACACACACACAATATACACACACTATACATACTGTACACACACGCAATAAAATGTACCATATTAGTTCTTAAAATGATTGTAAAGTCTCTTTTTTTAAATAACAAACATATTATACTTACCTGCTTTGTGTAGTTCTTTTGCACAGGGCAGCCCCGATCCTCCTCTTCTTGGGTCTCTCTTCAGTGCTCCTGGCTCCATTCCTCCTGTTGAGTGCCCCAACAGCAAGCAACTTGCTATGGGGGCACCCGAGCCGATTCACAGCTTTCTATGTCCATTCACAGTCTGTGCCGCGACCACGCCCTGTCTCTCTCCTGATTGGCTGCCTGACTTTGATTGACAGCAGCGTGAGCCAATAGCGCCAGGCTGCTTACTTAGCCAATGAGGAGGGGAGTCCCGGGGACCTGAGACACTCCAGCAACATCGCTGGATAAAGATGGGCTCAGGTACTGTAATTATTAAAGGGGCTGCTGCACACAAGTTTTTTTATCTTAATGCATAAAGATAAAAAAAACTTCTGCCTTTACAATCCTTTTAATACTGTACTAGTGGAAAGGAACAAAGGGAGCGCTAAAAGTCTGTAGGCTAGGGGGCCCAAATGACTTGCTTTGCCCTGGGCGCTGACAAACCATGCTACACCACTGCATAGACACACTCCCAAACCTTGTGGACAGCCTTCCCAGAAGAGTTGAAGTTGTTATAGTCGCAAAGGGTGGGCCAACGCAATATTGAACCATACGAACTAAGACTGGGATGCCATTAAAGTTCATGTGCGTATAAAGACAAGTGTCCCAATACTTTGGGACAATATCGTGTAGGTTGCTCTCAATGTCATTGTTGCTGTTATATGATGATTGCTTGTGTCCGTTATGTAAATGATTTTATTACTGTGTGTTGTAAATTGCTTTGATCTTGCTGTAATTCAATGGATGTTACTTGTGACAACTGCTTCATTCCGTTTATTGCATTTTTTACCTAACCTATCTTTCGTTACAGGGTTTTCCTGTGCAATAAAGTCCATCGTAAAACTGTTACAGGTGTGTCAATGTTATCATTATTGTCATAGGTCGAAAGCAGAAGAACTTCAAAAAGTAATGCCAATACAATAAGGCTGGATTCACGCCTATGCATTTTTAGTGCTTTTTGCATTTGGCAGATTTGCATTACAGTCCATTTACCATGGTTTCCTACGGAACACTTCCTGTAGTGCAAATCTGCAAAATACAAAAAGCACTAAAAATGCATAGGTGTGAATCCAGCCTAATGCCCTGTACACACAATCGGAATTTCTGATGGGATAAAATCCGATGGAATTTTCCGTCAGAATTCCATTCAAGCTGTCTTGCATACACACTGTCAGACCAAATTCCGACCGTCCAAAATGCGGTGACGTAAAACACTATGACGAGCCGAGAAAAATGAAGTTCTCATTCACTCCCTTGTTATCTCTCACCTTGACTATTGCAACTTCTTATTGGCCTGCCTCTCCATAGGCTATCCCCTCTTCAGTCTATCATGAATGCTGCTGCCAGACTTATCCACCTTACCAACCGCTCAGTGTCTGTCAAACCTCTCCTCCAATCCCTACACTGGCTCCCTATCACCCAGCAAATTAAATTCAAAATACTAACCACAACCTACAAAGCCATCCACAACTCTGCCCCGAGCTACATCACCAATCTTGTCTCCAAACATATCCCAAACTGTCCTCTCCGCTCTTCTCAAGAACTACTGTCAAGCTCTCTTGTCTCCTCCTCCCATGCTCGTCTCCAGGACTTCTCCAGAGCCTCTCCCATCCTCTGGAACTCACTACCTCAACCTGTCTGGATATCCCCTACTCTTGATACCTTCAGGCGATCCCTGAAAACTCACCTCTTCAGGGAAGCCTATCACGTCTCCAACTAATCTTTTACCACTTCCATCAACTCATTCCCCACAGTTACAACCTTTTGTACCACCTGCCCCACCCTATTAGATTGTAAGCGCTTTTGAGCGGGGCCCTCTTAATCCTCTTGTATTTTATTGTATTGTAACTGTATTTTCTCCCTTTTATATTGTGAAGCACTGTGTAAACTGTTGGCGCTAAAAATAAAACATGTTCTATTTCTAAACTCCGACGGAAAAAAGTCCGATGGGGCCCACACACGGTCGGAATATCCGACGAAAAAATTCCGTCTGACTTTTTTCATCCGAAATTCCCATCGTGTGTACAAGGCATAAGACAAAATATTTAGTAGCAGCTCACCATGCAGTACATTGCAGCAGTACTAAAGCATACATCTCAACATTTTAAGATGGGAATGAGGGACACCTACTTACAAACATATGTAGGCATAGGACAGGCCCCATGCCATACCCCCTTAACCACTTAAGGACCGCCTTCTGCACATATACGTCGGCAGAATGGCACGGCTGGGCACAAGCACGTACAGGTACGTCCTCTTAAAATGCCCAGCCGTGGGTCGCGGGCGCGCTCCCGCGACCCGGTCCGAAGCTCCGTGACTGTGGGACCATCGATCGGTCCCGGAGCTGAAGAACGGGGAGAGCTGTGTGTAAACACATCTTCCCCGTTCTTCACTGTGGCGCCGTCATTGATCGTGTGTTCCCTTTTATAGGGAAACACAATAAATGACGTCACACCTACAGCCACACCACCCTACAGTTAGAAACACAAATGAGGTCACAATTAACCCCTTCAGTGCCCCCTTGTGGTTAACTCCCAAACTGCAATTGTCATTTTCACAGTAAACAATGCATTTTTAATGCATTTTTTGCTGCGAAAATGACAATGGTCCCAAAAATTTGTAAAAATTGTCCGAAGTGTCCGCCATAATGTCGCAGTCACGAAAAAAATCGCTGATCGCCGCCATTAGTAGTAAAAAAAAAAAAAATTTATAAAAATTTAGGAAAACTATCCCCTATTTTGTAAACGCTATACATTTTGCGCAAACCAATCGATAAACGCTTATTGCGATTTTTTTTTACCAAAAATAGGTAGAAGAATACGTATCGGCCTAAACTGAGGACATTTTTTTTTTATATATATTTTTGGGGGATATTTATTATAGCAAAAAGTAAAAAATATTGAATTTTTTTCAAAATTGTCGCTCTATTTTTGTTTATAGCGCAAAAAAAAACAAAACGCAGAGGTGATCAAATACCACCAAAAGAAAGCTCTATTTGTGGGGAAAAAAGGATGCCAATTTTGTTTGGGAGCCACGTCGCACGACCGCGCAATTGTCAGTTAAAGCGACGCAGTGCCGAATCGCAAAAACTGGCCAGGTCCTTTAGCTGCCTAAAGGCCCGGGTCTTAAGTGGTTAAAGGAGAAAAAAAGAAAAAAAAAAGGTTAATTAAATCCACAATGGCTTTTTTTTTTACTACAACTATTCCGTTATATTGGCTTTTAAAATGTACAAATGCTGCAATTTAGATTTTGGATGAAAGGTTTAGCACTAGGAAACATTTTTTTTGAAAGAGAAAAAGTGCATTTTATATATAACTATATGGATCAGACCAAGATGAGGGACAAATGAGGAGGAAAGAGGGGCAGAGGGACATTGCTCCAAATCGGGGACAGTCCCTCGAAATCAGGGACAGTTGGGAGCTGCGCTAAAGCACATGTAAAGCATGAGTCATGTGTACTTCGGATGCAGAGAGTTTTATAGATTGTTTTTGAATCAGACAGAATTCCAGACTCTTGCAGACATTGGTGTTAGAGGGCATAAAACATACTGGTCTCTTCTGACAGTGGTAAATACAATTTTAGAAAGAATCTATCTCTAAATAATGAGATAGTCTGGTCATATTTAAAAACAGCTTTGTCATGGCTCCTAGATGTGATCTGTATTACAAAAGTAGATTAAATCGGCATGCAGTTACAGCAAATAATGAAATATAGCAGGAAAATCCAAAGCTAGTGGAAAACTTTGGTCTGTAAATTTCCTTATGAAAGCGGTGCCTAATACAGCAGGTGGTAAGTCTGTAACATAGATTGATACAGTATATTCAAGGTCACCATCAATATCACACAAAGGCACCTGGACTACGCAAATGATATATTTGAATTTAGATTAGAAAGACTGTTTCACCTTCAGCAAAGCATGCCTTTGTCAGCATTGGGGTTATTCACAGAGTGGACATTTTTTTCTGTCTGTCTTGGCAAAGTAAGAGAGTACCAAATAAATGTTAGAAGAACCATTTCCACTAGCACATATTTTTATATTCTAATATGAAGGAAATACAGTGGTCCATGGGTATCCTCTAATATTTGTTTTATCCAGGATCAGGTCAACCAACCATATTATATTTATGAGCTGTATATTGTAAACCCTTTCCTGACCAGAAGACATTGGGGTAGGTTCAGGTACATTTGCCCATTTATTACGGAGGCGCAGCGCACCGTTTTGCCGCTGCGCCTCCGTAAATTTCCTGCCCTACGCTTGATTCACGGAGCAGTAGCTCCGTAAATTGCGTGGGCGCTGCTGAAAAATGCCCGGCGTAAGAGCGCGCAATTTAAATGATCCCGTAGGGGGCGTGGATCATTTAAATTAGGCGCGTTCCCGCGCCAAACGTAGTGCGCATGCTCCGTCGGGAAACTTTCCCGACGTGCATTGCGGCAAATGACGTCGCAAGGACGTCATTTGCTTCAAAGTGAACGTGAATGGCGTCCAGGGCCATTCACGATTCACTTACGCAAACAACGTTAAATTTTAAATTTGCGACGCGGGAACGACGGGTATACGTAGCATTGGCTGCCCCTGCAGGGGCAGCCTTACGCAAAAACCGACGTACGCAAACAACGTAAAATGCGTACGCAGGGCTCGCGTAGGGCTGTGAATCGGCGTTAGTATGCAATTTGCATACTATACGCTGACCACTACGGGAACGCCCCCTAGCGGCCATCGTAAGAATGCAGCCTATGATATGACTGGCATAAGAGCCTTATGCTAGTCATATCTTAGGCTGCAGTCGGCGTAACAACGTTCCTGAATCGGGAGCATTCGAAACGCCGGCGCAAGTAAGCAATTGCGCTGCGTAACTATGGTTACGCAGACGCAATTGCTACCTGAATCTACCCCATTGATGTCTAGATTTCCACACAAAATTAAAGCGGGGGTTCACCCTGTTAAAAAAAAAAAAATGTTTTTTTTTATTAGACCATTACATTCGGCATCGTAGCGCGAGCTACGGTATGCCGGTCTTACATTTTTTATCCCCGTACTCACTGTGCTATCGATGATTGAAGAATCCGGGGAATGGGCGTTCCTATGGTGAGAGAAGGTGATTGACGGCCGGCCCTGGCACGTCACGCTTCTCCGGAAATAGCCGAAATAGGCTTGGCTATTCACGGCGCCTGCGCATAGCCTGTGCGCAGGCGCCGTGAATAGCCGAGACCTACTCCGGCTGTCTTCGGGGAGCGTGACGTGCCAGAGCCGGCCGTCAATCATCCTCCCTCTCCATAGGCACGCCCATTCCCCGCGGGAGTCAGAATCTTCAATCATCGATAGCACAGTGAGTACGGGGATTAAAAATTTAAGACCGGCATACCGTAGCTCGCGCTACGATGCCGAAAGTAATGGTCTAATGCTGGGAAGGAGGGTGAACTACCGCTTTAAGCAGCATTATCATGTGTTGGTCATCATGACAAAAGCTATAGATAAAGGACATACCTTTTAATTTATTACAAAGTAAAAAATCTAAAATATTGCACTGATTTCTGATTATAGGCTGACAAATGGCAAGAAATGTGAAAAAAAATAAATAAAAATGTTATAACCTTATTATCATTAAAAATGTACTGGCTTGTTCAAGAAAAGTATTTCTTTGTCTGTGTAGAGCATGACATTTTGCTGCGCATTGAGGGGTAGATTAACGTATAATGGCGTATCTTTGTGTGGGCGTAACGTATCCTATTTACGTTACGCATCCGCAACTTTTACAGGCAAGTGCCGTATTCTCAAAAGAATATTCACCTGTTGCGAGTCCCGCGGGAGTGGGCGTTCCTCACATGTCTGTGATTGACATTTTGACCAAAAACGAGCTCCCCCCCGTTGCGTAAGCCGCAGCACGATTGGCGAAAGGAGCGGAACGGCGATGCACATGCGCAGTATAGCGCCGACTCGCCGTTCGGCTCCTTTCGCCAACCGTGACGCGGCTTACGCGACGGGGGGGGCTCGTTTTTGGTCAAAATGTCAATCACAGACATGTGAGGAACGCCCACTCCCGCGGGACTCGCAACGGGTGAATATGCTGTACAAAGGTATGTACAGCTTCAAAAAAATAATAATAGCCTTAATCGTATTGTAATGTGGGGGGCCATTGTAATAAAAAAAAGTCGTTTTTAGGGTGAACCACCGCTTTAACCACTTAAGGACTGCCTCCTGCACGTTTACATCGGCAGAATGGCACGGCTGGGCACAGGCACGTACCTGTAAGTCCTCTTTAAGTGCCCAGCTGTGGGTAGTGGGCGCGTGCCCGCGACCCGGTTCGAAGCTCCGTGACCACCGCCGCGGGACCCGCGATCGGTCACAGGAGCTGAAGAACGGGGAGAGGTGTGTGTAAACACACCTTCACCGTTCTTCACAGTGGCAATGTCACTGATCGTCTGTTCCCTGATATAGGGATAGGCGATCAGTGACGTTACACGTCCAGCCCAGCCCCCCTACAGTTAGAAACACATATGAGGTCACACATAACCCCTACAGTGCCCCCTAGTGTTTAACTCCTAAACTGCAATTGTCATTTTCACAGTAAACAATGCATTTTTATAGCATTTTTTGCTGTGAAAATGACAATGGTCCCAAAAATGTGTCAAAATTGTCCGATGTGTCCGCCATAATGTCGCAGTTACAAAAAAAATCATTGATCGCCGCCATTAGTAGTAAAAAAAAATATTAATAAAAATGCCATAAAACTATCCCCTATTTTGTAAACGCTATAAATTTTGCAGAAACCAAAAATATTTAAAAGAATACGTATCGGCCTAAACTGAGAAAAAAAAGTTTTTTAAAATCTTTTTTGGGGGTATTTATAAGCATCTCCCCGCAGGAGAAAGGAATCGAAGGAAAAGGTAAGTGAACCAACAATGCACTAGCTTAAAGGAACCTATTTAGAAAATAAAAAACAAATCTTTACAACCCCTTTAATAATACCCTTGTTCTTTTTTTTTTTTTTTTTTTTTTTTTTTTTTGAACTTCAGACTCCACCTCATAGAGTGTGCATTTACATGCTCATGTTCTGCGTACCAGCCCATTGCATCTCTATTTCGGTTTTGCATCATTAGTGTCTCTGTTTTTATATGCTAGTTGTTTTTGTTTTGTTTTCCACTTTTGTGTTTTTTTTTTTTTTTTATTATTATATATATATATTATATTATTTTCATAAGTACATTTTTAACTTCCTTTGCTGGACATATACAAAAGTTTTCCCTTGTTCTAAGCGTAGGCCACTTACGTACCTCATGAAGACTGACCTGAAAACGCCCAGGATTGTTAAGCGAAGCCATCTTATAACTGTTAATCTTCACCATCACAGGAGTGAGCACCTTTTCTGATTTAAACCCTCTAACAAGTACTTTCTCTCTCCTGTCCTGATGTAGTAGCTCTGAAGCCTCGTACACACGCTTGTTTTACTTGGCAAGAACCAGCAAGAAAACTGCTGGCAGAGCTTTCTTGCCGAGTATACCGTGCGTGTGTACGAGGCTTTCAGGTTTCTCGTCAAGAAAACTGCCTAAAATCTTGACGAGAAAAATAGAGAACCTGCTCTCTATTTTCTCGTCATGATTCTCGGCCGAGAAACCCGAGAGTGTGTATACTTACCTGCCGCCGTAGAAAACCCGTGCATGCTCGAAATTACTTTGACGCATGCGCGGTAGCTTCCTAGGCATAGGTAGGGTGCAGCAAGATGGCGGCGACGGCATCGAATTTGACGAGCGCATGTTCGTCGTACGCAATGATATCACCGCGTTCTTGCCATTTAAAAGAACTGCAGTTCTTTTGAATGGAGTGTCTGTACACTCGGGCACCAAGAGATTATTGCCAAGAATCTCATCAGGAAAAACAAAGTTTTTTTCCTGACGAGATTCTGGCCCGTGTGTACAGGGCTTAAGGCTGAATTCACATCAACGCAGTTTTAGTGCTTTTTGCATTTTGCAGATTTGCACTACAGAACGTGTTCCATAGGAAACCATGGTAAATGGACTGTAGTGCAAATCTGCAAAATGCAAAAAGCACTAAAAATGCATAGGTGTGAATCCAGCCTAAGTTCAGAGTTTGGGAAATCAATCCTGTTAAAATAAAGGTAATAGTAATAGCTGGGCCTTGCTTAACAACGTTCTAGCAACTTCATGGGAGTTTTCAGGTCAGGCTTCGTGGAAGTTTTTTGGTAAAGGTGAACTTACCCTTTAAACTGAAAGAGTCACTTGCTGACCGCCCACAGTATATCACAAAGGTGAGTACACCCCTCACATTTTTGTAAATATTTTATTATATCTTTTCATGTGACAACACTGAAAAAAATACACTTTGCTACAATGTAAAGTAGTGAGTGTACAGCTTGTATAACGGTGTAAATTTGCTGTCCCCTCAAAATAACTCAACACACAGCCATTAATGTCTAAACCGCTGGCAACAAAAGTGAGTACACCCTTAAGTAAAAATGACAAAATTGGGCCCAATTAGCCATTCCCCCTCCCCGTGTCATGTGATTAGTTAGTGTTACAAGCTCTTAGGTGTGAATGGGGAGCAGGTGTGTTAAATTTGGTGTTATCGCTCTCACTCTCTCATACTGGTCACTGGAAGTTCAACATGGCACCTCATGGCAAAGAACTCTCAGACCTATCTTTGCTGGTATCTCTGCCACCGGACTTTAGACCTCCGTATATCGCAAGGTGGGAATTTGACTTAGAGCTGCAATTCATGGATAAACAAGTGGAAAGGATTCTTTTGTTCTCCTACAAAACCTATATTTGTGCTAAACACCGGGAAGCTAGGTTTAAGGTGCTGACCCTGTGGTATCATACACCGGTAAAGATTCATAAGATGTTCCCTCAATGCTCGGATCTTTGTTGGAGGTATGGACAGGATTCCGCTTTTCTCCTTCACATCTTTTGGTCGTGCCACTTCCTGCAATCATACTGGACAGAGGTACACCGCATAACCCATAACATCACTGACCGGGAGCTTCCGAGAGATCCTGCTCTCTTCCTTCTGCAACACCATAGGTTTTCTAGTACGATCTATAGACGATCCATCTTACCTCTTCTGATTACAGCGGCAAAGAGCTGCATCCTGTTTTTTTGGAAGCAGACACAGCCCCCGTCTGTAGCCACCTGGTTAAAAAAAGTAGCTAAAATCAATGCAATAGAAGATTTGGTGGCCACGGAAAAAGGCCTTTGTGAGAAATATATTGAAAGATGAGGAGTATACAGCCAGGACCGGCCCTACCATGGGACCCGATGGTACCAATGTACCAGGCAGCACTTTCAGGGGGGCAGCAAATTTCCTGCCCGCATGCCATCCCATTCCACCAGCTCCACTCTCCACTCCACTGTGGGGCTAATTGCCGCCCGACCGCTCCTCCCATTCCGCTCTCCACTTCACTGTGAGGTTAATTGCATGAATAGAGCCATAACAGGTCCTCTTTATACTCCTATATACATGTATAGAGCCATGATAGGTCCACTTTAGTTATCATGATATAAAATAATGGATGTGGGGGCATTTTGGTGAACGTAATTTTTTTTTTGGGGGGGGCAGCATTTCATTCTTGGTACCAGGCAGCACAATGTCTTGGGCCGGCACTGTATACAGCACTGCTGAATTGAATCCCCTTTATTAGAGACTATAATGATAGGTCCCTAGGTCCAGTTGGACTGATTGGCAGTTTAAATGGTCCCCTTCCCTTAGACCTTCCCCTTTATTTTCCATTTCCCCTCCCCCACTTTGCTCATCCTTCTTCTTTCTCTATATTGTTCTTCTTATTCGGTAAGACCCCTTATGTAATTTTTGCTCTCCTTCTTCTTCTTCTAGAAAAATGGTGTCTACTGTGGAAAATGCCATGCAGGGTACAGAGACTCCCTAGACCCTAGTGTTCTTTTTGTATGCATGTTTGCCTTTTCTATACGTAATAGCTTTTTCTGTGTAGACTTACCGTATTCATATTCATGTTTCATTTTAGGATTGACAATGCTGTGGTTTTTGTACTTACCGTGTGTTATCGTAAAATAAAGTATTGAATTTCTTTTTAAATAAGTTGTAAAGAGGAAAGGATCACCACTACTCTTGACCAGCCCTGGTGAATAAACAATCAGGAGCGGCCTCAGCCATACCATACACTATGATGCATTTGGCCCTGCCCACCGGAGCTTAGTCTTAAGAGTCATATGGGACCCTATGAACTGTTTATATATATATATATATATATATATATATATATATATATATATATATTAGTAAAGTTGCGCTATCAGATGCAATACAGCCTCATATATTAATTGCTGAATCAATCTATATACATAAGTGCTGCGCTCAGATTAACAAATAAAGTCTTGTGAGAAAAAAAAGGAAAGACTGATGAAGTCCACCATCCAATAACGTAAAACGAATAACTTGTGATATGTCCTTCTTCAGCGGAAAAAAAGTGCAGTTGTTCACACACCACACCACATAGCTTAAAACCACTCAAGTAAAATGTTATTAAAAAGTGCCAAGATACTCACAAAGATAAAAATGTACAGTGCCTATAATAAGCAAAAGCCGGTCCTGAGAATAAAGGGGGCCACTTCTGGACTCCAACTGTGTGATGACATTCATTTCATAGTAGTGTAGAGTACCAAAGAGCCCGATGTGGGCAACAGTACTGGAACAGTGGGAAGGTAAGCAACCCAGACCACTGAAGAGATGAGTACAATAGCTCTTCTACTGGGGAAAATTAGAATGGATGCTTCTTAAGCCCTGTACACCAGATCGGTCCATCCGATGAGAACGGTCTGATGGACCGTTTTCATCGGTTTAGATCGTGTCAGAACGAGGTGACGTAAAACACAACGACGTGCTGAAAAAAATGAAGTTCAATGCTTCCAAGCATGCGTCGACTTGATTCTGAGCATGCCTGGATTTTTAACCGATGGACGTGCCTACAAACGATCGTTTTTTTTTTTTTATCAGTTAGGTATCCATCGGTTAAATTAAAATAAGACTGCTTTTTTTTAACCTATGGATAATTAACCGATGGGGCCCACACACGATCGGTCCATCAGACCGTTCTCATCGGTTTGACCGATCGTGTGTACGCGGCATTAGTGTAAAATGAATACTCTGCTCCAAGTTGGAGAGAGAAGGATTGGGCTCTGTGGAACATTTTTCCCAGAGTTCAGCTTTAAGGTGACCATAGATTGCATAAAAACGTACAAGTAATGCTACTGGGCATTGTTTGAAATAATAAGGTACTGTGACACCCCCTAGGGGTAATGATGTGGATCTCTGGCTGACAACTTTTCTTCTAGTACAACCTATAGAAAAATTGGGAGTAGAGCCCGAACTCTCTCTACAGTACAGATATAAGTTTTGAAGTATGGAAAGTGCACCACTGTTTTTAATGAACAAGAAACACATTGGGGCCCAACCTTGAACAAAATTACTTTCCCATTTCTTTTGTTGTCAGATACAAATGTCCTTTCTATGACCAACCTCGTGCTAACAAAATCTTGTTGGCATAAGCAGCCCCAACAAATTCCAGGTAATAATACCTCAAGTATAGGCAGTATTGACTGTGATTTTGACACGCAAATGTTATTCACAAAGGCAACAATAATACCTGATATTTGTATTGTATGACACTGAATGGTCTGCATAGATTAGCGCCACTCAGTATAGTCACAGATCAAACTGTCCTGTGCAAATTATTAGTGAAAACCCCTGCTCTTTTATGAATTTAAAAAAAAAATCTAATATTCTGCTTTACTGCAGCCAAAACAAATGACACATAAAAGAGAACATTTTGAATGGTTTGCAAGACATGGAGCAATGTAATACAATAATGATATAACACAATTAGGATGTAGCTTTGCAAATCGTAATTGAGTGGATAAACATCTGAAAACCCTGGCATGATTAAGGGCAGTTATATGTTTCCAGATGCACAATATTGAAAAAATAAGATTACCACAATCCTACTCATGCATTGCCTAAATAGGCAAAGAAATATAAAATTTCACATTTATTTAGCACTGTTGTTGATTTAATATATGCATATGTACATACTGAGAGTGGAAAAGTCTAGAAATAGAACCCCCATTTCAGTTTTATTTTCTCCTAAAAGTTGTTTTTTAATTCTACCCTTTACTTTTTGTTATTTTTCACTGTTAATGCCCAACTTAAAGTGATAGTAAAGTCATAAAGTTAACTTTTCCCTACAGGTAAGACTATGAAAAGTCTTACCTGTATGTAGGCAGGTGCAGTCTGTACTCCCCACTGCAGGTGGCGCTCAACTGAAGTGGCAACGCTGAAGGGGAAGAAAGTTGTGAGAAACTTGCTTCCTCTATGACTTTCTGCGGTCACAGAGAGACAGCTGACTGGTTGGACGCTGACATCCCATATGACTTCAGACGCCAACATGGGTCAGGTAGAGTCTATTTAAGACAATGGACCTTGCAGGGAACATGTCTACTTCAGGAAGCCTCCTCTTTGAGTGTGGACCAGCCAGGCTGCATTGCACTCCTTGCTGGAGATGCTGTCCATATCTCCAAGTCTTCAGACCGCTGTCTCTGTTTGTAAGTGGCTCCGGACCAATGTGCCTACCCACCGGGCCTGAATAATCACTAGAGTGACAAGGCTGCTCCTCCATAGGTATATTACAGTGAAAGAGAATTGTCACCCTAGAACTGGAAGTGTGTTACTGGCAAGACCATGAGGTGAAAATAAGGGAAAAATCCTGAAAAAAACAATGCATCATAAACATTTAAGAACTGGTAAGTTCATATAAATGTTTTGCTCTTTGGTTTAGATACACCTTATGGCTGGGTTCACACTGATGTGAATTGTATGTGGGTTTCTCCGCATCCAATTAGCATTACAGGAGACTGTGATCGGCTCTCAATGGAACACATTGCACAAAGGTCCTGTGCGTCTTTAGCCTCATACACACGACTGTTTTTTCCATCGGGAAGACTGCCATGAGAGCTTTTGGCTGGGAAAACTGGCCGTGTGTATGCTTCATCGCAGTTTTCCCGACAGGAAAACTGACGGGCAAAAAAAAGAGAACCAGCTCTATTTTTTCCCGCCGGGATTCCCGGCGGTTTTTAACCCAGCAGTTTTCCTATGGGAAAACACTGCGATGGAGCATACACACGGCCAGAATTTCCGACCAAAGCTCTCATGGCAGTTTTCCTGTCGAGAAACCCGATCGTGTGTAGGGGGAAAAAGTTACCAAGCAGGTTCTCGGTTTTCCCCTCGGGTTTCCCGGCGGACTTTTTACCGCCAGGAATCCCGTACGTGTGTACGAGGCTTTTGGCTCTTTTTCAGGTCCGAATTTAGGAAAAAATTCAGGCCTGATTCATCCCTGAAATGGAGAACAGGGACGGCCGGACCCTTGCTATGAGCCACATCCGCACACAGTGTGAACCCAGCCTAAATTGTTGCAAAGTAGTGATGGCAGTGGCTGTTTCTGGACTCTGCAACAGTTGAAAGACTAAAAAGAATGCAAGGCTCAACCCATTTTTACCTATCCCAGATGGCATTTTTGTTCTCAATGAGAAGAGCAACATTCCTCAGTCATTGTCCACTGTAGATCCCACAATCAAGTGACTGTCTTCCTAATGATTAGATATATGCACAACAACAGTATCATTGAAATTCTGCACAAAAATAGAAAGTGTCCATAAACATTCAAATATCATATATCCATAGACCTTTATAATACATATGTCTGATAGAGTACTGATTTGCTTTAAATGTTTATATAGTAGTTTATCACCTAGCAACCCTCTTCTTAAAAATATTAAAATATGATAATGTAACACAATAATAATTGATATTAAAAAACTTTAGCATTATACATATTTATTTTTTATATTTTTACATTTAATGTTTTTTTAAGGCAAGTGTCATTATATGTTGATATAGATGTCAAATAAAGGCATCTGGCATGCATTAATAAAGCCTCCTGGGTGCCAGTTGGTGAGTTGCAAAGTAATTTTTTGGCAAGCTGTAACATACACACAAGCAGTAGGATTACTGCCAAATTAAATCACTGCTATATTCAGAAGTGTCCTATTTGTTCAAGTGCAGCTTCTGTAGTTTTGTATGAATCCATCTATATGTATCTGAGCTGTTAGCCGCTCTCAAAAATTGAGTTGAAATGTACTGCACTTAATGCTTGATCATTCTTATGGTGCGCAGGATCGCCGCCGGAACAAAATGATATCTGAATGATGCCTCTAGGTAAAGGCATCATTCAGATATAATCGCACAAAGTACAGGACGTCATATGACGTCCACCCGGGATAAGAGATCCCCTTTTTGGACGTCATATGACGGTGTGCGGTTTAAAGTCTATATTTTTTTTATAAAATAATAAGCATGTTATACTTACCTGCTGTGTACAATGGAAATTCACCAAGCCACCCCTTACCTCTTCCTCTGGGGTCCTCCGCCAGTGATCTTGGTTCTTTCTGCCTTCCAAGTGCCTCCATAGCAAACTGTTACATCTCCCCCCCCCCCCCTCTATAGTGAACTGGTTTTAGAGATCCCTCATAGAATCTGATGCTAGGGTGTTTTGGGGGAGTTCACATTTTTGGGAGATTCGTCCTCAAACCAAATCCCCCAAAGATGAAGGGCAAGCTTCTGTTCTTTTACCTCTCCTATTCTTAATCTACACCTCTTCTCAGCTGATAGCCTCCCATGGCTTTCAATATAATTTCTACACTGATGACACCCAAATCTATCTCTCTACCAATCAGCTCACAACATCAGTCTCCTCAGGCATTACTAATTTACTCACCGATATATCAGTCTGGATGTCACGCCGCTTCCTCAAACTCAATCTATACAAAACTGAGCTCATAATATTTCCTCTTCCACATGCCCCTTCCCCTGACTTCTCTGTCAAGATCAATGGCACACCTATCAACCCATCCCCGCATGCCAGGGTACTAGGTGTAGTCGGGACTCTGAACTATCCTTTCGGCCCCACATCCAAGTACTTGCCACCTCAACCTCCGCAACATCTCCAAAATATGCCCCTTTCTAACCAATGACACTACAAAGCTCCTAATCCACTCCCTGGTTATCTCTTGCCTCCACTACTGCAACTCCCTCTTTATTGGCTTACCTTTACATAGACTATGTATCATCATGAATTCTGCTGCCAGACTCATCCATCTTACAAACCGCTTAGCATCTGCTACCCCTCTCTGCCAATTCCACCATTGACTTACACTCTCCCAACAAATTAAATTCAAAATACCAACAATAACTCACAAAGCCATCCTCAAAGTGGCCCCCAACTACTGTACATCACTAACCTAGTCTCAAAATACCAACCAAATCATTCTCTTACTTCCTCCCAAGACTTCTTGCTCTCTAGTTCCCTTGTCATCTCCTCCCATGCTCCCCTCCAGGACTTCTCCCAAGCCTCTCCCGTCCTCTGAAATTCCCTACCACAATCTGTCCGACTATATCTAGGAAATCCCTGAAAAAATTTCTCTTCAGAGAAGCCTATCTTGCCTCCACCTAACAACTGTACTTTTATTTTATCCATCAGCACATCACCCACAGTTATTACTTTTTGTATCACTTTTTCCCCTGTTGGGGAAGATAGGATCATACTTTGCTGGAAATTTTTCTGGATCGGATGTGGGTGTGGGATTGTGTATATACAATTGTATACTTTTTTTTTCCCTTTTGTTGGTTGAACTGGATAGACTTTGATATCTTTTTTTTTTCGACAAGACTAACTATGGAACGATTTGGCAGAATCACCAGGTTTTATTTTAATAAAAGTTGCAGATTTAAAAATCTTAAAACAATTTTTGAAATTATATTAACATGTAAAGCTTTTATGAGATGTGATTGGGATTCATATCTACTTTTAGTCATATCCATTTTTTGGATAGTGATCTGCTTTTCATCCTCACAATTGATCTTTAAGCAGCAGTTAATGGTGTAACTCCTAATAAAACATTGGAAAACATTCCCACTAAGTGTTTATAAAGGGGCAACCCAACTTACAGCGCGACTTTGCAAGGCGACTTCAGCACGACATGGAGCAACTTACAACGCAACTTAAAGTTGCCTCCAGGACAGGCGACTTTGGCTGTGGCCAATCACAGAATAATCAGCTCTGTGGGAGGGAGGGGTTTGCCTGGGTAAACTATTTTCTCTTCCTGTTGTGGCGCCTGGCTACTTTCATAGCCGGTGCTGCTGTAAATTTAGAGGATGGTCAGAGAGTTAGTTGCCTCTGACCGTGTTTATTTGGCCTCTATTCCAGCTTTGGCTGTACTGTGTGTGTACACTGTCGTTTTCTGGGGAGTTGGTTCCACCTCAGACCGACAGGTGGCAGCAATAGAGTCAGGCTAGTGTGGATATCTCTCCTCAGCAGCCAATCAGGAGGGTTGATCGCCTCGCTGTGCATGCTGGGGAGGGGTATTCATTGGTTCGGGGTCGTCTTCGCTGCCATCCGTCTGGACAGTGGTCCCACCACCCCCCGTGTGTGGCCCTCCTGGCCTGGGTGTGTGTGTTTCAGTGTTCCTGGTTCCGGGATCACGTTGGTCCGGAGCAAATAATCTACCTTGTAGGCTTAGTGGGTAGAGTCGTTGCAGTTGCAGAGTTGTCCTGTGCTGTCCGTCCTGAGGGAGGAAGCCGACCGATGAAGAACCTATCTGAGGGAATACCGAGCACAAGTCTGGTATCTCAGGAGAGGCCTACTGCTTAATTGAAGGACACATCATTTCTGAGAGGCTGGACGATGGTCGCCTATAAGTCCCGAGATTACTAAAGCTGTTCAAGGGAGATCAGGGTGCTTAATCCAGTGTTGAGGAGGATTTTGGACCGAGAATATCTCCACCTTTGGGAAGGTCTGTGGCAGAGACTTTGCTAAAGTTGTCGTTGGAAGCAGGACTGTTTCTGAAACCCAGTTATACGCCTGAATCCATTACCTACCACCTCTTCTATCCTCTCACCTAATACTACGTTTACCATTTTTACCCCGCTGGGTAATAAAGCACAGAAAAAGATACCTACAGTGTGGACATTGACTTTCTTACAGCTCTCATTCAGTACCCTAGACAACTGAGAATTAGAGGTAATATGCCACCCAAATCAAACCAGCAGCTCCTTTGGGAGTAGTGCTACACTGTAAAGTCGATTCAGTTAAGATAGTGATCCGACTGTGTACAGGGCATTATATACATTTGCCTAATAACCCATGGCTCAATAATAATGTCTGACCTCCAGTAATACCCATTCAACCCCTGTCGTGTACCTGTAAACAAAGACATGCACTTATCAGTCCACTACTGTTCTTTAATTGTTCACTAATTAGCTTGCATGTATGTCTTGACCAAGCTGTGCCACTGCTGCAATGAAGGTAGAAAAACTAACTATACTGTCTGCCATGTATGTTCTGATCCTAAGAGTGGCTGCGCAGAAATACAAGTTCTTTGGCAGTTAATACAGTTTTTTCCCATATATTGTACGTATTTCAGGCACATATTTTGCTGCTTCCTCAGAGTTCAGGTTTAATATATACTGTAGTCTCTATTTTTTGTGATTACTTTTTCACATTCATGGCTTTTTTTATTATTCCCATTTTTAAAAAGCTTATTTAATGCAGGTCTTAACCCTTGTACACATAGGCCGAATGTTGGATGGCATCACCGGTCAATAGAAACCGTTCGACATTCGGCCTGTGTGTAGTGGAGTTGGTCCCACAGAAGCGAAGAGCCAATGGTTGAAAACCCTGACCAGAGTGTTCTGGTGGGGGGGGGGGGGACCTCCCTACAGAACACAATAGCACAGCAGGGGAGATTGCTGTACTAACATTGGATTGAGCTGTCATTTTTTTTTTCAACCCATCAAAAAAACTAGTAGTGTGTACGAGGCGTTAAAGTCAGCCAGCGTAGTAGGTTAGTACATATCAAAGAAGGCTGCCAATATTGAAAACATCAAGTTACTTGTCAGATGGTATTGCAAACAGAATTTTGCTCTTTATTTTGTACGTTTTACCCAGATGTGTTGTTTTGTTTCTAAATTCTACTGATGCCTTTGTGTTTTCCCAGAGAGTACATGCTGCTAATGACTTGGACAGCAGATTAAAAGGTTTTGTACATATATAATGGCACTATATTTCAGCACTGTGCTCTCCATAATCCTCATCTCAGTGCTTTCAGCCTTTTCGACTTGATGCTGAATTTAGCAGTTGCATAGGAAAAGCGTAATGCCCGACTCTGGGAAACTTTAAAATGATCCCTTGCAGTTGGGCTGCATATGCACTGCAAGGGTTAGGCCTCATGCACACTGGGGCTTTTGTAAATGCTTTTCTCTTGGCAGGACACGTTTAGGTGCGTCTAGTGCTTGAGCATTTTATTTATTTAGTGGGCAGAATATTAAATGTTCATTTAGGTCTAGGGGACACAGGAAAAAAAAATTACTTACCCAATCATCCGTTCCTCCTCGCTGTTAGTCAGGCCCCACCAGCATCTTCTCCCCACACTCAGCAGTCTTAGGCCGCGTACACACGATCAGTCAAAACCGATGAAAACGGACTGAAGGACCGTTTCATCGGTCCAAACCGATCGTGTGTGGGCCCCATCGGTCAGTTATCCTTCGGTCAAAAAAAAGAGAACTTGCTTTAAAATTTGACCGATGGACGTCTAACCGGTGGGTCAAAACCGATCGTTAGTATGCAAAAGCATCGGTCAAAAGGCTGCGCATGCTCAGAATCAAGTCGACGCATGCTTGGAAGCATTGAACTTTGTTTTTTTCAGCACGTCGTGTGTTTTACGTCACCGTGTTCTGACATGATCGTTTTTTTAACCGATGGTGTGTAGGCACATCAGACCATCAGTCAGCTTCATCGGTTAACCGATGAAAGCGGTCCTTCGGACCGTTCTCATCGGATGGACTGATCGTGTGTACGCGGCCTAAGGTTCTGTTATCATCAAGACCAATGCAGGGTCTACTGCTGGTGCATGGGGGAGTGACACCTGCTGGAGGAGTGGAGGATCAGCTAAATAAATGTTTCTCCTCTGCCCAAAACAAGACGAGCTATCCTGGCACTACAAGGTCATTTTACATTTTTTCCAGAGTTGGGTTTAAATCCTAACATGTAATGACATTAGTTTCTTGTGGCCGTGAACTACCATCACAGCATAAACGTATCCATTTAAAGTGTCAGTAAACCCAAAACTATATTACTTGGTGCCATGGAAACCTATGACTATTGGGGATTTTCAACAGTGAGATCTCCCTGACATTATCCGTGACTGTTCCTGTCCACCTGGGAGTGTTGGGTATTTCTGGCCCTGCTGGCATGTTCCAGCACCTCCTGTTGTATACTCCATAATAAAAAATACATTAGAAAAAATCCAACAGAGTGGTACCTCATAAAAGTCGTAGCAGATATGAAGCAACTCAAATGCAGAGATTCCACCAACAGAGTTAAAGAGATAAGAAACTGTCAGGTGGTTTAAAGTGTATATAAAATATGTACAGGGCTGCCAATGGAGGATACAGGCAGTCCTCCTTTACTGGACCCATGGCCTTATTGGGTCCTTAGTTAGACTGTTCTCCCCAGTGCCCAGCGCAGAGTAGCAAGAAGCCAGGGAGTACTCCGTAGTTTTGCCTCGGTCAAACAGGGGAGGTGGGGGCAGGGATGTGGCTGCTTCCTCCCCTTCTTATACACGTGCCTGCTTCATTCTGGCTGATCTAGCAACTGAAGATGGTCGAGGAGCAGACATAGCAGCATAAATGGTAATTGACTTGCAAACTGCCCTGCCACTACATACTGCCCTACCGTGCCACTACATACTGCTCACTGGTTGCCCTGCCACTACATACTGCTCACTGGTTGCCCTGCCACTACATACTGCTCACTGGTTGCCCTGCCACTACATACTGCTTATTGGCAGCCTGGCTATTACATACTTCCCTAACCTTCCACTACATACTGCTCACTGACCACCTTGCCAATACATACTGCTTACTGAACACCCTACCACAACATACTGCTTACTGAACACCCTACGACTACATATTGCTTACTAAACACCCTACCACTACATACTGCTTACTGAACACTCTACCACAACATACTGCTTACTGAACACCCTACCACAACTTACTGCTTACTGAACACTCTACCACAACATACTGCTTACTGAACACCCTACCACAGCATACTGCTTACTGAACACCCTACCACCACATATTGCTTACTAAACACCCTACCACTACATACTGCTTACTGAACACCCTACCACAACATACTGCTTACTGACCACCTTGCCAATACATACTGCTTACTGAACACCCTACCACAACATACTGCTTACTGAACACCCTACCACAACATACTGCTTACTGAACACCCTACCACTACATATTGCTTACTGAACACCCTACCACTACATACTGCTTACTGAACACCCTACTACAACATACTGCTTACTGAACACCCTACCACTACATACTGCTTAATGAACACCCTGCCACTACATACTGCTTACTGAACACCCTACCAACACATACTGCTTACTAAATACCCTACCACTACATACTGCTTACTGAACACCCTACCAACACATACTGCTTACTGAACACCCTACCACTACATACTGCATACTGAACACCCTACCACAACATACTGCTTACTTAACACCCTACCACTACATACTGCTTAATGAACACCCTACCTCTACATACATCTTAATAAACACATTACCATCACATACTGCTTACTGAATACCCTACCACTACATACTGCTTACTGAAAACCCTACCACCAGACACTGCTTACTGAACACCCTACCACTACATATTGCTTACTGAACATCCTACCACCACATACTGCTTACTGAACACCCTACCACTACATACTGCTAACTGAACACCCTACCACCACATACTGCTAACTGAACACCCTACCACTACATACTGCTTACTGAACACCCTAAAACAACACACTGCTTACTGAACACCCTACCACCAGATACTGCTTACTGAACACCCTACCACTACATACTGCTTAGTGAACACCCTACCACCACATACTGCTCAGTGAATGCCCTGTACTTTTCTACTGCTGCACACCATACACTCCTCAGCTCTGAACTGCCATTTTTTACTGCCCTGCAATACATACTGTTTACTTCACTTTTCTATGTACTGCTCTGCACTGACATTACAGGCACACCAAGTGGAGCAAGGAAGGGGGCCCTGTCAGGTAGGCTGTACGGGGCCCATTGATTTCTAAAGGTGGCCCTGAATATATGTTTTACCAACACTTTTGTTTGTAGGGAAGAATTAAAACTTCTATCAAATTATTATTTCCTGTCTATGTCCTGCTGGGAAGATCTTTTACTTCCTGTCGTCCTAGAGATGCAAAAGGAAATAAAAAGAAATCTTCATAAAGTGAATGGAATTCCCATCTTAGAAAATTGCCATAATAAAGAGATGCAGTTGTTGGAGGATTTTCCCCTTACCACTTATACTAATAGCATCTAAAAATGTTAGGATTTGCCATCACTTCCTGTTTCAGCAACAATGGTCAGCAAGAAAAATAAAGGGGTAAAAATCCCCAGGGGTACCAGTAATAAAAACCTGAAGGTCTAACCCTTCTCCGTTTTATGCAAAACTGGAATATTAGAAGACTAAACCTTCAAACATTAGACTAGTATTATGTTTTACAAAACATTGGCTGCTAAGCATGAGAATTTTGCGGTCTGTGTTTGCTCAGTTGTGTAACAAGTAGGGTATAACTAATGTATTCACTAAATTTGTATTTCCGTTTTCACCTGAGAACTATTCAGATGCCATTATATTTCATGGGAACCAGATCTCAGAGTTAAAATGCTATTTGTCACTGTTAGATGTTCTAAGAGAAAGCCAAAAATAGATTTACATGATCAAAGCTTAAAATAAAAAACGCTTTATCGGCAAGCCTATTTTAGTCCATTCTAAGTTTAACTGGTTCATGTCCGTATTCCGTTAAAATACTGAGTTTGCCCAATATGCTTTTTGTAAACAATGTTGATATCTTTACTTATAAAGTAAAGTATATTACATTTTAAATTTAGATTACATTTATATTAACCATTTCCATTTCCAGGGCATTTTCACCCCCTTCCTGCCCAGACCAATTTTTAGTTTTCAGCGCTGTTGCACTTTAAATGACAATTGCGCAGCTGTGCGAGTTGGCTCCCAAACAAAATTGACGCCCTTTTTTTCCCACAAATAGTGCTTTCTTTTGGTGGTATTTGATCACCTCTGCGGTTTTTATTTTTTGCGCTATAAACAAAAGAAGAGCGACAATTTTGAAAAAAAAAACACAATGGGGCTGATTTACCAAGCCTTTGCTCCATGATTCATGGAGCAAAGGCAGGAGTAAAAGCCGTTTTGTCATTTACTAAAGAAATGCGCTGGCAGAGTAGCACATTTCTTTATATACTATAATGCCTAGTGCGCCCAGGAGGGGGCGCATGGTGCGCCTCTATGGACCTGGCGCACGGCATTTAGAAATGTAAATAGAAGGTGTATGTGAGAGAATTTATTAGGGGGGGGGATGTGGGGTGATGTGGGGAAGTGTAGTGACATGTGTTTGTTTAACATTTACGGCCCGAATTGAAAGTGAAAGTGATTTTTCTGAAAATGAGCCCGTACGCCGGCAAGTACGTGCAAACCCCTGGGAAGTTTATTTGTGTACTGCGCATGCGTGAGCTACAATTCCGGAGATTCAAGCACGCTGCTTCACTACGCCGGCAAAATCTTGGTAAATACCAAGCGGCGTAGCTGCCTTTGCGTGGCTTGAAGCGGCGCATGTGAATTCCCGAACCATTTTCAGCTTACGCTAATCATGAAGGGGAACTCCGCGCCAAATTTCAAATAAAAACACGGTGTGGGTTCCCCTCCAGGAGCACATCAGGCCCTTGGAGGTTTGGTCTGGATCGTAAGGGGGAAAACCTACGCCGAAAAACGGCGTGGGGGTTCCCCCAAGATCCATACCAAACCCTTATCCGAGCACGCCGTCTGGCCGGACAGGAATGGGGGTGGGGACGAGCGAGCGCCCACCCGAGCTGTACCAGACCGCATGCCCTCAACATGGGGGAGTGTGTTCTTTGGGGCACGGGGGCACTGTGCCCCCCCACCCCAAAGCACTCTTGTCCCCATGTCAATGGGGACACGACGAGCTCTCCCGCTGTAATGCCGTCTGAGCGTTGAAAAGAGGGCAGATTGTGTGTGGGGCCGGCTGGCAAGATTAAAGTTGTGTGTCCTTATCAAATGTCTTTGCAAAACAGATATGTTTTTGATCAAGGTTTTTTTTGTCAATGTATGTTTTTTTTAGGGTGTTCACTTTGATGTATTTGTCTGTGCTGCATTATTTTGCTAAATATTTCTCAAGATGTTGTGACTAATGTTTAAATCCTGTGTCTGTGGGTCTATTTACCCTGTTATTTCCAAAGCATAAACCATATTTTGTTTACTGTCTCAAATGAACCTATGTTTATTTGTATTTTTAGATTGATACATATACAAACTGTTGTAATTCCTACACCGTTCACCTGATATGGATGTAAATACCCTCAAATTAAAACTGAAAGTCTGCAGTTAAAGCACATCTTGTTTGTTTAATTTCAAATCCATTGTGGTGTATAGAGCCAAATAGATTAGAATTGTGTCGATGTCCCAATATTTATGGAACTGACTGTGTATATATATATATATATATATATATATATATATATGTATATATACATACATCCTATATATTTATTTTTGTTTAATAAAATGCATAGAAGGGAGTGCGCATGCGTGAAGCTCTGAGCTATGGAGGCCTAGCCCTGGAGCTTCGTCCCCCGATAGCAAGCAATGTTCTGTCCACCAGACTTAGAGTATATTCTGATTACCTGTATTTGTTCTGTTGAAATAACATTTAAGGTTTGTAATTTACAAAAGACAATCATATGTGAAGTGCAGGCTCCATCTACTGTTCTTTTTTGGTATTTCTTCAGTTCTATTATTTTATTCACTGTGTGTGTAGTTAAAGGGGTTGTAAAGGTTCATCTTTTATTTTCTAAATAGGTTCCTCTAAGCTAGTGCATTGTTGGCTCACTTACCTTTTCCTTCGATTTCCCTTCTAAATGTTTTTTTTTCTGTGTTTGAATTTCTCACTTCCTGTTTCTCCTCAGTAAGCTTTCCACCATCATCCGAGCGGTGGAAAGTCATTTAGAACAGCTTGCTGAACACCTTACTGAGAAGGAACAGGAAGTGAGAAATTCAGACAAAGAAAACAAAGAAAAAAACATTTAGAAGGGAAATTGAAGGAAAAGGTTAGTGAACCAGCAATGCACTAGCTTAAAGTAACCTATTTAGAAAATAAAAAACAAACCTTTACAACCCCTTTAAGGAAGTTGTTAGTAAGCAGGGAATTCTGAGTAGAATCTTCTGTGAAAACAGCCACCATGCTTTGAGAAGACTCTGCATGGAACAGGACATGTCTTGCTCAATCTATCGCCATCACCCCTTAGAGAACTTAAAAAGTATGTTGTTACTATATAATTTGTATTGTATATCGTTGTTTCTGCTATGTATGCTGTATTGTATGCAATAGTGTACTTATTGAGGTCTATTTCTGTTATTTTGTAGTTTCAACTAGCTTGTTCTAATAAACTGAGATCAAAGAAATATGGTATCTGAAGTTTATGGGATAAGAAGGTTTAGCTGTCTGCCCTAGAGACAGAACAAACGACACCACACAACACCCGGACAAACACCGGCCTGACGGTGCAGACATCCCCAGGAATACTTTCATGGCAGTGGGGATGACTTGGAGGAGCCTAAAAGCACACTTTACCACAGAGGCTGAGAGGGTTGGGAGTCCCAAGATTGCAGCGGACCGCCAAGCTCACAAGGCTGAAGCTGCAGGGATCTCTGTGATGGCTCCCTGGCACAACCAGCAAGCTGCAGAGGTATGTGGAGCCACCTTCCTGCAAACTGCCTACAGAGACCCTGCCTCCCCAGCTTCCATGGAGTCCCTCATAAAACAGACTCTGTCCCCCATGGTGGTGTCCTCCCCCAGGCCTAGAGACCACCTGCCAGGCCTGTTACAGCTTCCTCTGCAACAGCCAGATATGGCATTTGTTTTCACTAAATTTTCCGAAATGACTCTCCCAGAGAGAGCTGCTAAAATTACCTCAGATATCAAACGTGAGTCTGGGCACCCGTATTGAAACCATTGAGACCACAGTGGATGCCACAGTTGCAAGGGCAAACCAGAACACTGAATGCATACAGGACCTACACAATCAACTTGGAGTCGCTATGGCCAAAATCGACGACCTTGAAAATAGGTCAAGAAAGTACAATTACAGGATTAGAGGCCTGCCAGAAAGCATTACAGAGATACAGTGTTCTCCCTCATCAAGGAACTTTTCCCTAATATTTGCTCCCACAGATTGGAACTGGACCGAGCACATGGACTGCCCAGAGACATTGTGGTGAAACTGCACTACTACGGAATTAAAGAACAAGTGATGAAAATAGCCTTTTTTCCCCTGCAACTACAGATTCTGGGGCATACGGTTCAAATATTTACTGACATCTCCCCCTCCACGATCCAGAGTAGACGGTAACTTAAACCTTTGCTTTTGGCCCTCAAACAGAAGAACATCAAATACTGGTGGCTATTCCCTTTCAGTCTCAAATTTGAGATCAACAACAAATCATTCAGATTTTCCTCCTTTCCCCGAAGGAGAACACCTGCTGCAGAAGCTGGGCATCATATCCATGGATCCTCCGTCGCCGATGCAAATTTCAACCGCAACTATGGCGAAGCGACCACCTCCTAGCCCTCTCACTTCCCTTTGGCAAACTTCCAAAACCAAAAATGCCAAGGAGAGCACCAAGACCAAGAAAACCCAGGAAGGTCTACCACCATGATAATGAACTCCTGTATTCCATCTGGACTTCCCAGTGAGAGAACAACACCCCTTGAGATCTAGGCTTTGACCTAAACTGTGAGGGCTTACCCCAATTGTTTTCTCTGTATGCCTCCACCCCCTCTCTGGAGGGTTAGGTTTCCCCTGGTTTAATATGACTCTGTTGCTGGGACCCCCCCAGTCTACCGGATGTGGCTGGAAGAGCCTATTCCGGGCCTGGGACACTATATCTCGATCAAATAAGCCCACAATCCAGGAATACGCCAGCACCGCTTTGTGAGATGAGTAGACTCCCAACCCAATTCAGCGATTGATGATTGACTTAGCTTTACCCCTAAAGTGTGTTAGAATTTGTAAACTACAGTGCCACTAGGATATGCTAAGCTGGGCTCTGTTGGCTCCTCCCCTGATCCTGCAGTCTCTCTCCCCCTCTCCCTTGTCTTCCAGTACCCACCTACCCTCATCCCCCTCCTCCCCATTGCCCCTGCACTAAATGTATTTGCACTGTACCTCTCCCCGTACTAGGTGTCGCAGCATTTCCAATGCCTGGTCAGGATCCTCCCTCTTTTGAGAGGTAGGTTGTTTTGTAACTAAAGGCACAAGGGGTAGATCCCCCCTCTTGCCCTGTGTGTTCTGTTATGTTCTATTTATTCTTGATCTATCTTGATTCTCTACTCTTTCCTTCTTACTAATTTCTCCTTTTTCTCAGTGACCTGTATAGCCTCATATTATCGTTGGTTCCTGACTTCTCTTTTGATATCAAGGTTCCTTTCCACGGACCACGGATCTCGACGTCCTATGGAGATCCCACTGCACACAACACTTCCTTGCGCTTTGCTTCACACAATGTACAAGACATAAATTCTCCAATTAAGCACAGGAAAATTATACTACCATACCCACAAAATAGATGTTCTGCTCTTACAAGAGACACTCTTCTCCAGCTCCTATTCCCCCACCCTCTTCTACCCCAAATTCCCCAACTTCCACCTCCTAATTCGGACACTAAAACAAAAGGGGTAGCTATACTATTTTCCTGTAACTGCAAATTCACGCTGATTCCTGAATTTAAGGACCCAGAGGGCAGATTTATACTAGTTAAGGGCCTTATTGACAACCACCTCTACTCTTTGATCTCTTACTATGCCCCTAACAAAGGCCAAGCCACATTCTTCCACTCCATGTTTAGATCCCTATAGCCACTTACAGAAGAAACGGTCATTTACGGTGGGGGCTCCAATTTACCTTTTGATATGGGTCTCGATAAATCTCGCCCGATAGGGAGAGGACAAATTCGTCCCACCAGACAGAGTCTCAATGTGGCCAGACAGATTTACTGACAGGGATTGGTAGACATTTGGAGAGAGGTGAGCCCCTCTTTGCGGGACTACACCTACTTCTCTATCCCGCACAATTCCTTCGTTAGAATCTATCACCACCAAAAGAAAGCTTTATTTGTGGGGAAAAAGGACACAGTGTTGCATGACCACGCAATTGTCAGTTGAAATAACGCAGTGCTGTATCGCAAAAAAATGGCCTGGCCAGGAAGGGGACAAATCTTCCGGGGGTCAAGTCGTTAATATAAGTTGGTCACACGTTACACTTGTACAGCCTCTGTGCAATTCACTTCAGTCCCACCAACAAATATTTAGCAGTAAGGCCTACCGCATGTAAATTCTAGCACTACATAATTGGTAAATCTAAATGGATTTGATTTTGTACAATCAGATTCTAACATCAAACTGGAGAATTGCAGATGCATGGCTGCTCCCACTCTGCAGAAGTCAATCTAATGATCAACTTCTGATGAACAGGCTTGTTGGAAAATCTTTCTCGATCGGTGGCTGTAGACAGTGGAGAGTTCTCGCTGTCGGAATAAAAAGTGTCATCTTGATTGTGTGGATGGAGGACTATGTTCATTTTTTTTTTATTCAGCCCACTGGCTGAATAAAAAATAAAAAATATCCATCTATGGCCAGCTTAACCACTTGCTACCCAGGTCAATTCTGACACTTTGCTCCTACATGTAAAAATCATATATATTTTTTTGCCACAAACAGTACATATATTGTTATAAAAGAGAACCTAGGGAATAAAATGGTGGTTGTTGCAACTTTTATCTCGCACAGTATTTGCGCAGTCATTTTTCAAACTCGTTTTTTTGGGGGGGAAAAGTTTCATGCTTAAAAAAAACAGTAAAGTTAGCCCATTTTTTTGCATATTGTGAAACATGATCTTATGCCAAATAAATAGATACCTAACATGTCATGCTTTGAAATTGCGCACACTCGTGGAATAGCACCAAACTTCGGTACTTAAAAATTCTCATAGGTGACACTTTAATTTTTTTTACAGGTTACCTGTTTAGAGTTACAGAGGAGGTCTAGCACTAGAATTGTTGCTCTTGCTCTAACGTTCGCAGCAATGCCTCACATGTGTGGTTTAAACCTTGTTTACATATGTGGGCGCGACCTACTTTTGCGTTTACTTCTGCGCAAAAGCATGTGGGGACAGGGGGGCGCTTCACATTTTTTTATTGTTTATTTTATTTTTCTGTTTTGACACTTTTTTGTACTTTTTTTTATCACTTGTATTCCTATTACAAGGAATGTAAAGATCCCTTGTAATAGGAATAGTGCATGACAGGTCCTCTTTACAGCAAGATCTGGGGTCAAAAAGCCCCCAGATCTGGCCTCTAGGCTGGAATGCCTGGGGAAAAAAAACGACCCTGGCTTCCCAGCAGCAGAGCAGAGGCTGTACGTAAAGTCATAACACCGCGCCCGGCTTCCGAAAGATCATAGAGACGTCTGGGGGCAATCTGACCCACCGAATTCTCTATGGTAAACTTCCATCATGGACCGATTCCTTCTCCCTCTCGCTGATTGTACAGGTAAGTCGGGAGAAGCACCGGAGGGCTGTGGGAGGGGGGCGTCCCCTCCCGCTGCCTGTAAGAACAATCAAGTGGCTGAAGGGAACCGCCGGCTGTAAGAGAAGATATCTGAATGATGCCTGTAGCTGCAGGCATCATTCAGATATCACTGCTCAAAGTTGTATGACGTTGTTGCGCGGGAAGTGGTTAAGGTGTTACTAAACTCACAACAGTAAAATCAGTCTGTATATGCAGTAAAGCATGCTTGTTATACTGTGAAACCTGAGCATTGTGTAAATAGGCTGTTTGATCCTGTCTTCTCTTATCCTGCCCTTCTTCCACAGTCCCCAATCCATCTCCTGATGGTACAGAGCCTTGGAGGCACTCTGCACATGCTCAGTTTAGTGTGTATTGCTAGAGAGTTTATTTTTCTTCGGAGGGTGCATGTGATCAGCACAGGGCCAATCAGCACTGTCTAGACAGAGGGTCAGGTGTCATGCAGCCTCATAGGACAGTCAGAGTATAATGAAAACTCCTCCTACAAGCTTCAACCAGACACTGATAGAAGTCACAAGGCTGCTATATACTGCTGATGAGAAAAGGTAATTAGCAGTTTATATTTACTAAAATGATTGCATTTCCAACACTGTGGGGGACCAGATACATTGAATGCATGGTCCTGGGTTTATTAACACTTTAATACCAATCACCCATATCTCTTTTAAAGTGAAAAAAAAAGTGCTAAAAAGCTTTAAATCCATAAAATTGTTTGACTAAACAGAAGCCCTAAATGTATCATTTTATAGTTTATACCTAAGGATACGAAATATATATTCGCAATAACCAAGTCATTTAAAATGGTTGTAACGGCATCCAGTCTGGGTGATTCAGGCAGACAAGCAATTGTTATTTACAGTTTCTATAAATAAAATATGTAAAATTACAATACAATGGGAAGTCAATGACAAATTTAAAGAGCAGAAGTAAAAGTAAACAGAGCAATCTGTTATCGGGCACAATAGGCATGCATAGTTTAAAAGCCAATATAAAAAGAAAGAAACCACCTAAAGAACAAAGCCATTTGACATCCAGCCACCTGGTTGGTGGCACAGCAACTGCATACTGGATGACCTCCAGAGATTTTAGGCACCAGGAAAATATTTCAGAAAATGATGTCCTAGCATTAACCACTTCCATACCGGGCTTTTATACACACATCCATACCAGGCCTATTCTGGCACTTCTCTCCTACATGTACAAATCATAATTTTTTTGCTAGAAAATTACGCAGAACCCCCAAACATTATATATGTTTTTTTAGCAGACACCCTAGGGAATAAAACGACGGTCATTAAAAAGTTTTATCTTGCACGGTATTTGCGCAATAATTTTTCAAACGCTTTTTTTTTGGAAAAAAAAATTCCATGAATTAAAAAAATAACAAAACAGTAAAGTTAGCCCAATTTTTTTGTAAAATATGGAAGATGATGTTACACCGAGTAAATAGATACCTAACATGTCACGCTTTAAAATTGCGCACACTCATGGAATGGCGCCAAACTTCGGTACTTAAAAATCTCCATAGGCAACGCTTTGATTTTTTTTACAGGTTACCAGTTATGATTTACAGAGGAGATCTAGTGCTAGAATTGTTGCTGGCACTCTAACGCACGCGGCGATACCTCGCATATGTGGTTTAAACGGTGTTTACATATGTCGGCGGGACTTGCGTGTGTGTTCGCTTCTGCGCGAGAGCTACTGGGGACAGGGGCGTTAAAAAAAATATTTGTTATTTCTTTTTTTTTTTACATATTTATTTATTTTTTTGCACTTTTTTTTATTTTATTTTTTTTATTATCACTTTTATTCCTATTACAAGGAATGTAAACATCCCTTGTAATAGGAATGTGTGTGACAGGTACTCTTTATGGAGAGATGCGGGGTCAATAAGACCGCACATCTCTCCTCCAGGCTGGAAAGCATGAAATCGGTGAAAAAAAATTCACCGATCTCATGATTACTGTTGCTTAGCAGCCGCAATTGCGGCTTTGCTTACTTACGGGGACCCGGCCGTGACGTCATCACATCCCGCCCAGGTCCTCCGACGGTCATAGAGATGACTGGTGACCATCTGGTCACCAGTCATCTCTATGCTTCCTGCCAGCGCCGGACGATTCGTTCTCCGGGCCCCCGATGGCACGGGAGAGCCCGGAGAAGCACCGGATGGCGGCGGGAGGGGGGATGTCCCCTCCCGCCGCCTGTAAGAACGATCTAGCGGCGGAATCGCCGCTATGATCGTTCTTACGTTGTGCAGAATCGCCGGCAGAAGAGAAGGATATCTGAATGATGCCTCTAGCTGCAGGCATCATTCAGATATTCCCCCACAAAGCCCAGGACGTCATATGACGTCCACCCGGATCGTTAGAGGTCCTTTGTGGATGTCATTTTACAATGGGCTGGTATGGATGTGGTTAAAACTGCCCACATCTTAGTTTGAACAATAGTGGACCTATTAGCAATTTTACTGCATTAATAATCTTATCGTTAACCGCTTGCCGACTGCTGCGCGACTATTTACGTCGTCAAAATGGCACAGCTGCGCATATGGACGTATCCGTACGTCCCCTTTAAGACACAGCATTGCAGGCGTGCGCGCTGCGAGCTCCGTGAGTGTGACCGTGGGTTCCGCGAACTCGATGTCCGTTGGGTGCCCGTGATCGTGTCACGGAGCTGCAGAACGGGGGATGCCTGTGTAAACAAGGAATCTCCCTGTTCTGCCTTGTGACAGGACACTGATCTTCTGCTCCCTGTCACCAGGAGGGGCGATCAATGTCGTGTCACATGTAGCCCATCCCCCCACAGTTAGAATCACTCCCTAGGACACACTTAACCCCTTCCGGTTAACCCCTTCCCTGCCAGTGTCATTTACACAGTAATCAGTGCATTTTTATAGCACTGATCGCTGTATAAATGACAATGGTTCCAAAATAGTGTCAAAAGTGTCCGATTTATCCACCATAATGTCACAGTCATGATAAAAATCGCTGATCTCCTCCATTACTAGTAAAAAAAAAATAACAATAAAAATGCCATAAAACTATCCCCTATTTTGTAGACGCTATAACTTTTGCGCAAACCAATCAATATACGCTTATTGCGATTTTTTTTACCAAAAATATGTAGAATACGTATCGGAATAAACTGAGAAAAAAATTAGTTTTTTTATATATTTTTTGGGGATATTTATTGTAGCAAAAAGTAAAAAATATTGCTTTTTTTTCAAAATTGTCGCTCTTTTTTGGTTTATAAAAACCGCAGAGGTGATCAAATACCACCAAAAGAAAACTCTATTTGTGGGGAAAAAAAGGACGTCAATTTTGTTTGGGAGCCACGTCGCACGACCGCGCAATTGTCAGTTAAAGTGACGCAGTGTCGAATCGCAAAAAGTGGCCTGGTCTTTGGCCAGCCAAATGGTCCGGGGCTGAAGTGGTTAAACTACAACTAAAGGCAAAACTTTTTTATCCATATAGGATTAAATAAAGAAGTCATAACCAGTGTGTGTGTGTTTTTTTTGTCACTGGGGAGATTTCCCTTCATTTCCTGTGCCAAAACAGGAAGTGAGATGAAATCCTTCCATACCTGGTTGTCATCAAACTAGTGTCCTCATTTCCCATCTATTCCTGGACTTATGACAACCCAATATGTGGAGATTTTCTTTCACTTTCACTCTCAGTGATAACAATCACCAGGACAAATAGTGAGGGTCAGTCTCCCTCGTCAGCCCGCCTAATACTTACCTGAGCCCCCTCTCTATCAAGCGATGTCCACGAGTGAATCAGACGTCCGGGACTCTTCCTCCCAATTGGCTCATGTAAATTAGGTTGGGAGCCTGGAGACAGAGATGTATTGAGGGGGCTCATTAGGCAAACATTGTGTGATGTTGTGGGTGGAGTTGGGTCATTGTTCATTTGGTTACTGCAGTATTCTTTTTGTGTATATAAGAGCCTGCTTTCTCAATAAAGATTGTCAGACCTGCTTGAACTCATACAGAGCTGTGTCACGTATTATTCTATGGGTCCCGTTTGCCTGACTGTGGAGTGTCAGTAGCTTTTTAAAGATCGTTTTTACAGGAGCAGTGATTTTAATGATGTTTAAAGTGCTGGCAATACAAAAATCTTTAAAAAAGCATCACAAGTAAATAAAGACAGGAGGCAGTTTTTACAATTGTTTTATAAAAAAAAAAGAAAAGAAAAAACAACCTCCCCA
This sequence comes from Rana temporaria, assembly GCF_905171775.1. NCBI lineage: Eukaryota > Metazoa > Chordata > Amphibia > Anura > Ranidae > Rana > Rana temporaria. Next base: position 476,476,209 of record NC_053489.1, on the reverse strand, counting down.
GATCCATTGTCAATCACATAAAAAAAAACAAAAAAAAAACGCTCTCCCATAGCAACTCTTTTGCTATTGAGGCATTTGAGCAGGCTCGCTCCCGAGCCATGCTCTTGTGAATGGACATTGTCAATTTACATACACAGAGCATGGCTAGGCCTGCTCTCTCCTCATTGGCTCACTGGCTGCGATTGACAGCAGCAGGAGCCAATGGCTCCTATTGCTTTGTGAGCCAATGAGAGGAGAGAGACCCGGAGAGCTGCTGCTTTCATGCACATCACTGGATCCAGACGGGGCTCAGGTAAGTATAAGAGGGGACTGAGAAGGTTTTTTAGCTTAATGCATGGAATGCATTAAGCTAAAAAAAAAAAACCTTATGCCTTTGGAAACACTTTAATATCTCTATATTTTTATTATCCACTTCCCGACTGCGCACTGTATCTTTACTGCTACAGTAGGGTCTGGCTTTGCAGAATTACACACATATATATATATATATATATATATATATATATATATATATGTGATCCTGCATGTCCAGGTAGGGGGTATGCACGCCTGCCCACCCGGCTGTACTGTGATTCGTCAATCAATGATTGACCGCTGGCACCTGGTGATCGGCTCTGAGCTTTCCCAAACACAGGTCTGTGAATGAAAACAACACAGAGCTGTATTCAGTGACAGGGGATCTTGTTGTTTGTTCATTCCCTGCTAAACAGGGAATGAAAACAACTAGATCCCCAGTAAAAGCAGCACACAGTACACACAAAAACGCTTTTTAGGCACATATGCAACCCTTTGATCGCCCTAGATGTTAACCCCTTACTTCCTAGTGTCATTAGTACAGTGACAGTGCCTATTATTAGCACAGATCACTGTAATAATGTCACTGGTGATGTCAGTGGCAGTTACTTAGTTCCTCTCACAGTTAGTTAGTTAGTTATTGCCCGACACACTATTACAGTCCCATTATAATTCGCTGATCGCCGCCATTACTAGTATTTAAAAAAAAATTCAGTATATATCTCATAGTTTGTAGACACTATAACTTTCACACAAACCAATCAATATACACTTTTAGTGGGATTTTTTTTGTAACTGAAGACATGCAGCAGAATGCATTTTTCCAAAATTTATTAAGAGATTTTATTTATATTTTTTTTTATATAGGATATGTTTTATAGCATAAAAGTAAAACCTTTTTTTTTTCAAAAGTTTTTGTTTATATAATAAAAAATAAAAAGCCCAGAGGTGATCAAATACCACCAAAAGAAATCTCTATTTGAATGGGAGGGAGACAAATTTCGATTGCTTGCAGGCAGGAGGCAGCGTTCGATGAAGGGGGTAAAACTAAAGTGAAGTGACCTGAGGCTGTTATACAAGAATTACAATGCACAGCACTTTACAATATAAAGGGAGTAACAATAGAATATAATAGAAGGTGAAGAGGGCTGTGCTCAGAAGAGCTTACAATCTAATAGAAATAGATGATAACACTAATACACTGAGTAGACAGCATGCACCTGCAGTCACCTGATGCTGAGAGTATTGGCTGCTGAGAATAGAAAGTGCTCACGATAGGCCCCATGAATCATCAGCCTATTGATAAGTGAGGACTCGGCTGTCATCACACCTGGCCCTGTGTCCTGGGATGGGCGATGGAGGGCTCTGAGTCAGGGCTGGAGAATGGAGTGGGAGGGAGAGGACAGTGATGTCAGCCTGGGAGGAGGAGAGTCGGAGGAGGAGATCGCATCCCGACTCAAGGCACAAGGAGAAAAAAGGGGTCGGCCAGGGATCATGAGGACTTGTGTATACACAGAGGCAGGACACAGTATACACCGCGACACCCGGGACAGGAGCGCCACCCTGCTGCCAACCCCACACACCAGAGCCTCTGTCAGGTGGGTGCACCCTCATCATCAATGCTGGACTGGGGAAAGTTTTCCTGGGGCTCATAGACTTAGGGAGTGCTGCCAATGTGTCTTCTAAGTCTATCGCAGGGCACTGCCAATGTGTCTTCTAAGTCCATCGCAGGGCACTGCCAATGTACATCAGATGGCAGTATCGATGTGTGTACTAAGTGCATCGGATGGTCTCGCCAGTGTGTATTCTAAATACATCAAATGTCAATGTGCGTTCTAAGTGCATCAGATTGTGAATATAAGTGCATCGGATAGCAGTATCAATGTGTGTGCACCAAGTGCATGAGATGGCACTGCCAGTGTGTGTTCTAAGTGCATCCGATGGCACTCCTAGTGTGTATTCTAAGTGCATCAAATGGTACTGTAAATGTGCGTTCTAAGTGGATTAGATTGTGAATATCAGTGTGTGTTCTAAGTGCATCAGATAGAAGTATCAATGTGTGTACAGCAAGTGCTTGAGATGACACTGCCAGTGTGTGTTCTAAGTCCATCAGATGGCACTGCCAATGTGTGTTCTAAGTGCACCAGATGGCAGTATTAATGTGTGTCCTATGTGCATCAGATGGTGATGTATATGTGTGTTTTAAGTGCATCGGATGGCAGTATCAATGTGTGTGCACCAAGTACATCACATGGCACTGCCAGTGTATGTTCTAAGTGCATTCGATGGCAGTGTCAATGTGTGTTCTAAGTGCATCAGATGGCAGTATCAATGTGTGTTCTAAGTGCATCAGATGGTGATATTAATGTGTGTTTTAAGTGCATCAGATGGCAGTATCAATGCGTGTGCACCAATAGCATCAGATGGCACTGCCAGTGTGTGTTCTAAGTGCATCCGATGGCAGTGCCAATGTGTGTTCTAAGTGCATCAGATGGCAGTATCAATGTGTGTGCACCAAAAGCATCAGATGGCACTGCCAGGGTGTGCTCTACGTCCATCAGATGACAGTATTAAAGTGTGTGTACACTATGTAGATCAGATGACACTGCCAATGCGTGTTCTAAGTGCATCAGATGGCAGTGCCAATGCGTGTTCTAAGTGCATCAGATGGCAGTGCCAATGCGTGTTCTAAGTGCATCAGATGGCAGTGACAATGTGTGTTCTAAGTGCATCAGATGGCAGTGACAATGTGTGTTTTAAGTGCATCAGATGGCTGTATCAATGTGTGTTCTAAGTGCATCAGATGGCAGTGCCAATGCGTGTTCTAAGTGCATCAGATGGCAGTGCCAATGCGTGTTCTAAGTGCATCAGATGGCAGTGCCAATGCGTGTTCTAAGTGCATCAGATGGCAGTGCCAATGCGTGTTCTAAGTGCATCAGATGGCAGTGCCAATGTGTGTTCTAAGTGCATCAGATGGCAGTGCCAATGTGTGTTCTAAGTGCATCAGATGGCAGTGCCAATGTGTGTTCTAAGTGCATCAGATGGCAGTGCCAATGTGTGTTCTAAGTGCATCAGATGGCAGTGCCAATGTGTGTTCTAAGTGCATCAGATGGCAGTGCCAATGTGTGTTTTAAATGCATCAGATGGCAGTGCCAATGTGTGTTCTAAGTGCATCAGATGGCTGTATCCATGTGTGTTCTAAGCTTTTAAAATGGGCAATATCAATGCCTGTGCACAAAGTGCATTAGATGACACTGCCAATATATCTGAGTGGCAATGTGTATGTGCTTGGTGCATTGGGTGGCACTGCCAATGTGAGTGCAATGCAAGGCGTACCTTGACTACTATAGTGGGCTGAGATGTGCATGCTTTGCAGCTAGAAATCCATACAAATGGTGTTCCGCCTATGGATCCTCCTCAGCCTCTTATGTGCCCCCTAACATGAAAGGAGCTGTCAGATGAACATTGATACCCATCTGCCTGTACTCCTATACTGTTCTTTCCTCCCCTGCAGCATTCCTTCTACATGAGTGGGGAGGGCGAGGTAGTAACCTGCAATCATGATCTCCTGCTAACACACAGGAGAAGTTAATATTTATCATAATATAGATAAGAGACTTGTCAATGTTTGCTATTGCTCTCTGGTAGATGTATACTTCCAGCTTTGTTTGTCAATATTTCTGGAGAAGTGTGTAGCCTTGTATCATATCACTTATATTAGAGTCCCCAGCATGACAAATACAAACATGCCGGCCATAGTATGGTGTGCAATCAGTTTATTGGAATGGTGTCACCTGTCATTGGAGTGACAGCAGATACACAAAACCAGTGTCTATGTGGCTTGTCACACCTGTTGTACCTGAATTTCCCACACCCTATCCCCGTCACTGCTCCTCTGCCCTGCTATGGAGCGCAAAGTTCATTCTGCAAATAACGGCAATACACAATTTGGCATTTTTAAAACCAAAAATGTAATATATTGCAGCTTACCAATCGTTAGATGTTGCTTTTGAGCATTTCTGCAGTGCCTTTTGCTGTGCTTTCCATGGCCCAGATTCAAGTAGCAATTGCGCCTGTGTAACCATAGGTTACACAGCGCAATTGCTTACTTGCCCCGGCGTTACGAATGCTCCTGATTCAGGAACATCGTAACGCCGACTGCAGCCTAAAATCTGCGTGGCATAAGGCTCTTATGCCACGCATATCTAGGCTGCATTCTTGCGATGTCCGCTAGGGGGCGCTCCCATTGTGCTCAGTGTATAGTATGCAAATTGCATACTAACACCGATTCACAATGTTGCGCGAGCCCTGAGTACGCAATTTACGTCGTTTCCGTACGGCGTCTTTAGCGTAAGGCTGCCCCTTCTAATAGCAGGGGCAGCCAATGCTAAAGTATACCTGTCGTTCCCGCGTCGCGACGTTCGAATTTTACGTAATTTGCGTAAGTGATTTGTGAATGGCGCTGGACGCCATTCACGTTCACTTTGAAGCAAATGACGTCCTTGCAACGTCATTTGCCGCAATGCACGTCGGGAAAGTTTCCCGACGGAGCATGCGCTCTACGCTCGGCACGGGAGCGCGCCTAATTTAAATGATCATTTACATTAGGCGCCCTTACGCAGGGCAAGTTTACACAGCGCACACGCAATTTACGGAGCTACTGCTCCGTGAATCGTGGGTAGCGCAGTAAATTTGCGGGGGCGCAGGGCAAAAACGCTGCCCTGCGCCTCTGTAAATAAGGGGCAAATCTACCTGAATCCGGGCCCATGTTTTTTGTTTGTTTTTTACTGCGATTTAGCCACAGTTTGCGTTTTGCATTTTTTTAATGCATATTTTTGGAAGGGGGGAGATTTGTTGTTGGGTAGATTTAAAAAACGCAAAATGAAAATCGCAGCAAAATCATGGTTTAAACGCGCTAAAACGCACAACATGCTTTTCTGCAGCTTCTTCGTTGAAGTCTATTGAACCGAAAAAGCTTGAAAAAAAGTCCCTGGCCCAAAAACGCAGAGGCACATAAACGCATTGATGTAAATATGTTTCATAGGAACCCATGTTAAAAAAAATGTCCTGCGTTTCTGCAAAAAGCCTCCCTCTAATCCATGCCTGGCTGGCTTGAGGGGGGGGGGGGGGGGCAGTGGCGTATCTAGGGTATGGCAGCCATGGCAAGTGCCATGGGCGCCATGGGGAGGGGGGCGGCAAAAAGATATCCCCCGCACACAAAAAAAAAACACCTGTCCTGTGGCCGCCTCCCGCACTAATGTATCTCCCGGCATCGCGGCCGGCCTGCTGAAGCACGGCGCTGGCACAGCAATTGCTAATATTGCTACTTGGCCTGGGGAGGGGAGTGACAGGTGCCCCCATGTCGGCCGATGACTGGCCATTAATGGCACAGTGGCTGCATTTGATTGGCACAGTGGTTGCAATTGTTTTTTTTTTTTTCAGCTTGCTTGCGCCCCCTCCCCACATTTTTTTTAGCACCAGCCGCCAGTGGTCCCCAGTGTCCCTCTCTGTCCTCGTCGCACTGTGTCCCTCTCTGTCCCTGGTTATCTGAAAGGTTTCAAATGTTTTGACACGGGCGCAGTTTCAGTGCTAGCCATAGGCGCCATTTTCACTAGATACGCCTCTGGGGTGGGGTGGCTATCTGGGGAGGCCGTGGGCCACCCCCCCCCCCAAGAAAATTAAGCACCAACCGTCACTACTCCCCTCTACAGACAGAGACTGAGGCAGCAGCAGGAGACATTGGCTATGAGGAGGGAGTGGGGGGGCTGAACCGCACCGTGTGTGTCAATTGACGCACACAGCCTGACTCATTTTGGGGGCAGGAGAAAGGAAAGTAGCCGCTCCAGGCAGGAAATGTCTTATGCTGATCCTCCACACAGAAACCACAGGTGCAGGCAATGCATTTAGCAAGACAGAAAAAGAAAAGAAAGAAAGAAAAAATATCTTTCTGGACAGCCGCACTTCAAATAATCGTTGCCTTTATTAAGTAAAATCAAAAACGGCACTACAAGCCACAGCAAACTGGACATCTGACGCGTTTCACGCTATTCCTAGTGTTTAATCGTAGCTTAAGAGAGTAGATTTTTTCTGTCTTGCTATGGGGGCAGACAGAGACGAGGAGCAGCCAATTGCGCCAGTGGGGGGACTCCAAAAGAGGGGGATCAAGGCCGTTCTGTGCAATATCATTGCATAGAGCAGGTAAGTATCGCATGTTTATTATTTTAATTAAACAAATTACTCTAGAATATATATATAATAAAATAAATATAAGCTTTTAATATATTTCTCGGCTACAATCACGTCTAATATATTTCTCAATAGCCACAAAGGATATATTATCAGTCCACTTTGTGTGCACCAAATATCTTTGCAAACCCTGATATTACCTTGTAATATTATTAAAAGTAATGTTGATATCATCAATGTGCTTTACAAGTGACCCATTAGCTCCACCCACTACAGGCTGCCCGCAGAAAACTACAGGAGGGGGCGGATACCAGACCAGTCAGGCTGTAGAAGAAGATAGAGTAGCAGTGACTGGTCTTTATTACAGGAAACTCCTACACAGAGGACAAAGTGTTTCCTGGGATTATTGCACAGATCTGGAAGAAATACACAAAGCACAGCAAGATTCAAGAAAGAAAACACATCTCTTATATTTAGACAATATTTATTTATCCTGGAGCTTAGCTTTAACTATAGCAGGAACAATAAATCTTCATGTATAATTTCAATGTAGAAGTGCTTATTGGATAAAAGGGTGCAAAGTACAGTAATGTGCAGAAAACTACAGGAACCAACCACATTTCACCTTTCATCAGTTCCTTAAAGTTTTGGTAATAATAGGCCATTTCTGATTGGATGCTTTGCATTACTACTCTTTGCATATTACTCTCTTCCTTAAAGCGGATGTGCCATGGGAACAAAATATTAAAAGCCAGCAGCTACAAATACTGCAGCTGCTGACTTTTAATATTAGGACACTTACCTGTCCTGGAGTCCAGCGCCGATCGCAGCAGAGCACGAGCGATCGCTTGTCACCCTGCTGCTCCCCCCGCCATCCACGCTGAGGGAACCAGGAAGTGAAGCGCTGCGGCTTCACTGCCCGGTTCCCTACGGCGCATGCGCGAGTCGCGCTGCGCCCGCCGATTGGCTCACGCGCTGTGTGCTGGGAGCCGAGTGTTCCCAGCACACAATGGGCGACAGACGGGATGTGACGGAATGCCCGTCTTTCGCCCGTAGCGTGTGGCCGGAAGTGGGTGCAAATACCTGTCTTTAGACAGGTGTCTGCACCCCTCTCCCCCTGAAAGGTGTCAAATGTGACACCGGAGGGGGGGAGGGTTCCGATCAGCGGGACTCCACTTTAGGGTGGAGAACCGCTTTAACCACTTAAGCCCCGGACCATATTGCTGGTCAAAGACCAGGCCACTTTTTGCTATTCGGCACTGTGTTGCTTTAACTGACAATTGCACGGTCGTGCGACGTGGCTCCCAAACAAAATTGGCGTCATTTTTTTCCCACAAATAGAGCTTTATTTTGGTGGTATTTTTGCGCTATAAACAAAAATAGAGCGACAATTTTGAAAAAAATGAATAGTTATAGCGCCTACAAAATAGGGGACAGATTTACTAGTAATGGTGGCGATCTGCGATTTTTATTGGGACGGCAACATTATGGCAGACACATTGGACACATGTAGGTGGAGGGGGGTGACTGGGGGAGGTGACCGATCTGTGTCCCTATGTACAAGGGACACAGATCGGTCTCCTCTCCAGAGACAGGACGCTGTCTCTGTGTGAGCCGGCAATGAGAGATGATCTCAAATGTTTACATATGAGATCATCTCTCATTGGCCGCACAGATCGCATAGCAAACGGCCACTCTGATTGGCCGTACGCCGCGATCTGTGATTGGCTGTGTCCAAGGGACACGGCCAACACAGAGTTTCCTCGCTGCACGCTCGGGAGCGCGCGCGGGGAACGCCAAAAGGGGCGGACGTCAATTGACGTCCAGTTGGATTTTCAGGTCCGTGCTGTAGCCGTCATTCGGCTATAGCGTGGCCCTCAGGTTGTTAATGAACAAAAAGCGCATTGCTGTTATGCCGCGTACACACCATCGTTTTTCCTGTCGTTTTTCGCAACGTAATTCCTCTCCGTCTGACTTGCATACACACGTTCATGCAAAAAAAATTCCGACCAAAGCACGGTGACGTACAACACGTACGACGGGACTATAAAGGAAAAGTTCCTTTCAAATTGCGCCACCCTTTGGGCTGCTTTTGGGCTGCATACTTGATTCTGAGCATGCACGTTTTTTTTTCCCCTCGGAAAAGCATACACACGACCGTTTTTCGCGACGAGTAAAAGACTGACGTGAAACACGAGAAAAACGAGAGCTGGTTTAATTTTTTTTTGCGGGCAGTTTTTTCGTCGAGAAAACTGCTAGGGAGCATACACACGACCGGTTTTCTCAACCAATCTAAAAAATGGCAGTTTTCTCATCGTGAAAAACGGTTGTGTGTACAAGGCATTAGAAATTAATTTGTTCAAGAAAAATGTATCATCTTGCTCCTTCGAATTTTCGTTAAAGGGGTTGTAAAGGTACAATTTTTTCCCTAAATAGCTTCCTTTACCTTAGTGCAGTCCTCCTTCACTTACCTCATCCTTCCATTTTGCTTTCAAATGTCCTTATTTCTTTTGAGAAATGCTCACTTCCTGTTCTTCTGTCTGTAACTCACCACCGTAATGCGAGGCTTTCTTCCTGGTGTGGAGAAAGCCTCTTGAGGGGGGAGGGGGCGAGCAGGAGTGTCAGGACGCCCACTAACACACAGCTCCTTTATCTATCTGCAAAGTAGAGAGTGTCCTGACTTGCCTGCTCGCCCCCTCCCCCCTCAAGAGTCTTTCTCCACACCAGGGAGAAAGCCTTGCATTACTGTGTGGAGTTACAGACAGAAGAACAGGAAGTGAGGATTTCTCAGAAGAAATAAGGACATTTAAACAAAATCGAAGGATGAGGTAAGTGAAGGAGGACTGCACTGAGGTAAAGGAAGCTATTTAGGAAAAAAATAATTTCCTTTACAACCCCAATTTGACCCCACTAACCATTAGAACATCGATAAACATCCCCAAGATGGAAATTATCAAACTAAGTTATACTTAGTTCGAAAGACAGCCTCCCCCGCTCATAATATGCTGTTTTTTTTATTTATTTTATTCATTGTCCGTTGTTTCATTTCCACTGGCTCAATGAGTTCTTAGGGTGGCAAAAAGGGAGGTCAAGTTTTATTAAGAGAAGTTTATTTGTTTCAAGGACATTTGTTAACATTAAAACATGAGCTCTGATAATGAGGCTAAAATACATACACCATAGTACAGCCGTGTGAATGTAAATACAAAGAACATTGCATTTATGTTGTGATGCTATACATGCTAGAAATTCCGACGTGTTTCGACCTGGTCAGTAAAGGTCTTCTGGGGGGGAATAAATAGCTCTAGAAAAGATACATTAGGAGTGTAAATTATTTTAAAGACAACAAATTTATAAAAAATACTTTTTGATATATATTCAGAGGTTCAATATTTTAACCACCAGCAGCTGGAATGGATAGCCTCAAAATTGTTGAGTTAAAAAATAGCACTGTTCAATCCATCATCTGAAAATGAAAAGAGTATGGCAAAACTGCAAACCTACCAAGACATGTCCATTCACCTAAACTGACAGGCAGGGCAAGGAGAGCATTTATAAGAGTAGCAACCAAGAGACCCATGGTAACTATAGGAGCTGCAGAGATCCACAGCTCAGGTGGGAGAATCTGTCCACATGAGTAAGGTCTTACAGGAAAATTAGCTATTAGTCATGCACTCCACAAATTTGGCATTTATGGAAGAGTGGCAAGAAGAAAGCCATTGTTGTAAAAAAGCCATAAAAAGTCCTGTTTACGAGAAGCCATGTGGGGGACACAGCAAACATGTAGAAAAAGGTGCTCTGGTCAGATAAGACCAATATTTAACTTTTTGGCCTAAAAGCAAAATGCTATATGTGGTGGCAAACTAACACTGCACATGACCCTGAGCACACCATCTTCACTGTGAAACATGGTGGTGGCATCATGTTGTGGGGATGCTTTTCTTCAGCAGGAACAGGGAAGCTGATCAGAGTTGATGGGAAGATGGATGGAGCCAAATACAGGGCAATCTTAGAAGAAAACCTGTTAGAGTCTGCAGAAGACTTGAGACTGGGGCGGAGGTTCACCTTTTAAGAGGACAGCATCCCTAAACATACAGCCAGAGATACAATGAAATGGTTAAGATCAAAGCATATTCATGTGTTAGAATGGCCCAGTCAAAGTCTAGACCATGGGTCTTCAAACTACGGCCCTCCAGTTGTTCAGGAACTACAATTCCCATCATGCCTTGTCATGTATGTGAATGTCAGTGTGTTACAATGCCTCATGGGATATGTAGTTCTACAACAGCTGGAGGGCCGTAGTTTGAGGATCCCTGGTCTAGACCTAAATCCAAATGAGAATCTGTGGCAAGACTTGAAAATTGCTGTTCACAGACGCTCTCCATCCAATCTGACAGAGCTTGAGCTATTTTGCAAAGAAGAATGGGCAAACATTTCACTTTCACTTTCTCTCTGGATGTGTAAAGCTGGTAGAGAGACATCCCCAAAATGACTTGCAGCTGTAATTGCAATGAAAGGTGGTTTTACAAAGTATCTCAGGGGGGCTGAATACAAATGTATGCCACACTTTTCACACATTTATTTGTAAAAAAAATTGAAAACCATTTATCATTTTTCTTCCACTTCACAATTATGTGCCACTTTGTGTTGGTCTATCACATAAAATCCCAATAAAATACATTTACGTTTTTGGTTGTAACATGACAAAATGTGGAGAATTTTAAGGGGTATGAATACTTTTTCAAGGCACTGTATGGGCAACTTCGTATCTTCTACTATATATAAGCTATAAAGTTGGGCTTAGAGCTTCTCTGCCATTTAGGAGAAGCCTTGCATTTTAGTCTTCCTCTGATTGGCCGAGATGAAGAAGCAGGTGGTTGATGTCACAATCTCAGCCAATCAGCCTGTATTCCTTGAAAATAATGCAAGGCTTCTCTTGAATGTTGGAGAAACACTAAAGCCCTACCCTCGTTATATCTGGCAGCGGTTGCCTTAACTAGTTCTGGAACCCAACCAGCGTCGCTTAGGCCGGGTACTCACGACCAAACATGTATGGTGAAAGCGGTCCGTCGGACCGTTTTCACCATACATGTCTGCCAGAGGGCTTCTGTACGATGGTTGTACACACCATCGTACAGAAGTCCGCGCGTAAACAATACGCGGGGCGTGTCCGCGGTGTCGCCGCGTCGATGACGCGGTGTCGCCGCGACAATGACGCGGCGACGTGGGCGGCCCGCCTTTAAAATGCTTCCACGCATGCGTCGAAGTCATTCGACGCATGCGAGGGACGGCGGGCGCCTGGACATGTACGGTAGGTCTGTACTGACGACCGTACATGTCCGAGCGGGCAGAATTCCAGCGGACTGTTTTAAAACAAGTCCAGGAATATTTGTCTGCTGGGAAAAGGCCCGGCGGGCAAATGTTTGCTGGAATTCGGCCCGCTCGCGCCCACACACGACCAAACATGTCTGCTGAAACTGGCCTGCGGGCCAGTTTCAGCAGACATGTTTGCTCGTGAGTATGGGGCCTTAGACTGGCCATACACGGTTCAAATCTCAGGCCAGTTCAGCAGGAACTGGCTGTGACATGGACTGTTAATGGGCAGGCTGAATGTACCAAGTTTATTGATTGATCAGCTTGGGTACAACCAGCCTGCCAGATTCTCTTGTGATTATCGCTAACAGTTCTTTTAGCCATGGTTGAAGGAAAGGATTTTGCACTGTGTATGGCCTGCTTAACCACTTGCCGCCAGCCAATGACAGATTGACAGCGGCAAAGTGGTTGTAGAATCCTGACTGGACGTCATATGACGTCCTCAGGATTATGAGCCGCTGCGCGCCCCCGGGGGCGCACATCGCGGCGATCGTTGTTGCAGGGTGTCAGTCTGACACCCCGCAACACCGATCAAGGTAAAGAGTCTCTCACGGAGGCTCTTTACCACGTGATCAGCCGTGTCCAACCACGGCTGATCACGATGTAAACAGGAAGAGCCGTTGATGGCTCTTCCTCACTCGCCGATCGGCGGCTCTCCTGACAGGGGAGGTTCGTGCTGATTGAGCGCAGCCCCCCCTCGGATCGCCACACTGGACCACCAGGGAAGCCCACCCTGGACCAGGGAAGGGCAAAAAAAAAAAAAGTCTGGGCAAAAAAAAAAGCATTAAAAAAAAAAGATGCCAATCAGTGCCCACAAATGGGCACTGATTGGCACACATGGGTAAATCAGTGCCGCCCCACAGTGTCCATCAGTGCCACCCCACAGTGTCCATCAGTGCCACCCCACAGTGCCCATCCATGCCCAGTGCCTGCCCATCTGTGCCACCCATAAGTATCCATCAGTGCCCCCATGAGTGCCCATCTGTGCCGCCTATGAGTGCCCATCAGTGCCGCCCATGAGTGCCCATCAGTGCCGCCCATGAGTGCCCATCAGTGCCGCCCATGAGTGCCCATCAGTGCCGCCTATGTGTGCCCATCAGTGCCGCATACCAGCGCTGCCAATCAGTGCCACCTCATCTGTGCCCGTCAGTACTACCTCATCGATGTCCATCAGTGCCATCTCATCATCTCATCGGTGCCCATCAGTGCCGCCATACCAGTGCCCGTAATTGAAAGAGAAAACTTACTTACAGTATTTACAAAAAAATTAACAGAAAAAAATAAAAACGTAATTTTTTTTTCAAAATTTTCAGTCTTTTTTTAGTTGTTGCGCAAAAAAAAAAATCACAGAGGTGATCAAATACCACCAAGAGAAAGCTCTATTTGTGGGAAAAAAAGGACGCCAATTTTGTTTGGGTACAGTGTAGCATGACCGCGCAATTGCCATTCAAATGCGACAGTGCTGAAAGTTGAAAATTGGCTTGGGCGGGAAGGTGCGTAAGTGCCCTGTATGGAAGTGGTTAAAGCGGTGGGGTTCACCCAAAAAACAAAAATTTTAACATTACATTTAGCATACTAAGCATAGTAAGGGCATTTACTTTCGGCAGGTCTTTTTTTTTTTTTCTCCGTACATACCTTTATATTCTGATTTAGTCCAGGGCTTCCGGGGTCCGATGACTGCGGGACTGGGCATTCCGGTTCGATGATTGACGGCTTGTGAAACAAGTCCCCTGTCGCACAACGCGCGTCACCAGATTTCCGGTGTAGTGTCACAGTTTGCTGCCTATCGTAGAATGCTCTGGAAGTCACGTGGCGGCCAACTGTGCATGCGCGATGCGTTCCAAACGCAAGTGCGATGCGTTCCAATGGATTTTCGACAGTACACACCAGCGAACCCGGCATTCAGGGCGACGTGGATTTAGAGGAAAGTGGCCAGTCGGCCTCACGTCCTCGCTTCGCTCGGACGGCTCGCTCCGCTCGGACGGCTCGCTCGGCCTCCTGGCTCTTTTTTTAACATCCTCCAATCCACGGGGATGTTAAGGAAAGAGCCTGGATGCCGACCGAGGTTTCACTGGTGTGCACTGTCGTGAATCCATTGGAACGCATCGCATTTGCGTTTGGAACGCATCGCGCATGCGCAGTTGACCACCACGTGACTTCCGGAGCATTCTAGGATAGGCAGCAAACTGTGACAATACACCGGAAATAGCCGATGCTGCGCCCGCCGTGTAGAGCTGACTGCGCAGGCGCCGTATAGTGCCGACTCGCAGCTTGGCTATTTCCGGAAATCTGGTGACGCGCGTTGTGCGACAGGGGACCTGTTTCACAAGCCGTCAATCATCGAACCGAAGGATAGGAGCGCCCAGTCCCGCAGTCATCGGAACCCTGAGGCAGGGATAGGAACGCCCAGTCCCGCAGTCATCAGAACCCGGAAGCCCTGGACCAAATCAGAATATAAAGGTATGTACGGAGAAAAAAAAAAAAAGACCTGCCGAAAGTAAATGCCCTTACTATGCTTAGTCTAATGTTAAAAATCAGTTTTTAGGGTGAACCTCCGCTTTAAGCTCTAAATTCAGAGGATTCTTATCTGTGGTGAGGTTTCCTGTGCAGATTCCTAATACAAGCTTGTTACATAATGCTGACACTCCTCTTTAGGTATGTATTTGGATGTGTAAATCAATGTTACATTCTAACCTGCTGTACTGCAGGTTATTCAAGTTATCGATTATAGAGACGTTGTTTGTCATCTAGCATTTTAAAGTGACATGACAGATAAAAGAAAGTAATGATATGTGCAGCTTTCACTGAATTGGCCTTTTAAACAATGGTTATTGTGTAAGTGCAGGATCTCGCCTGCTGAGTAAACTATGCCTGTGTGCATATCAGTTGTGGTATGTATCAGTGCTTAGCAGGGAGTGTCACTGTACAAGTGAAGATAGCACATTGCCGTGTAATATTTTCCTGTAAGGCCTTACTCATGGAGCCTAGACTTTTCTCATCAAAGCCCTCCATGAAAGTGACGTAAATGATTAAATGGCATGTGTCACGTCCACACAACAACACGTATCTAGACAAATTCCATGACTTTGCTACCACTGTGTGATTTTCCTGTTTTATATGAATATTCATGAGCATTGGGAGTACAGGGAATAGCCACAATCATCACTAAGTATGATGGACAGTTCAAGAAGGCATTAAACCTAATTTAAATATTAGTTTATATAAAAGAGCAGAAAGTAATCAATTGTAAATGTTTCAGTTTATCAGGACTGAGCATCAAAGTGGTTGGCCATAGCAATCAGTGGTGTCACTAGGGTTGGTGTCACCTGGTGCAGTAAAAGATGGTGTGACACCCCCCCCCCCCCCCCCATCAGCCTGCCACAGGGCTTTGTCCTGCCACTGTGGAGTGACAGCAGGATAGGCAGTAGGGCACTGAGCAGTAGTAGAACCCCCCCTTTCCCCCAGTACAGACTCCTCAGTAGTAGAACCCCCCCCTCCCCCAGTACAAACCCCTCACTAGTAGAACCCCCCTTTCCCCCAGTACAGACCCCCCTGTTAGCCTGCCACATTGCTCTGCAGGATATGCAGTAGGGCACTGAGCAGTACTAGACCCCCCCCCCCCTTTCCCCCAGTACAGACTCCACAGTAGTAGAACCCCCAGTACAGACCTCCCAGTAGTAGAAACCCCCCCCCTTTCCGCCAGTACAGACTGCTAAGTAGTAAAAACCCCTAGTACAGACCTCTTAGTAGTAGAACCCCCCTTCCCCGAGTACAGACCCCTCAGTAGTAGAACCCCCTCTTTCCAGCACAGACCCCTCAGTAGTAGAACCCCCCTCTTTCCTCCAGTACAGACCCCTCAGTAGTAGAACCCCCCTCTTCTCCAAGTACAGACCCATCAGTAGTAGAACCTCCCCTTCCCCATGTACAGACCCCTCAGTAGTAGAACCCCCCTCTTCTCCAAGTACAGACCCCTCAGTAGTAGAACCTCCCCTTCCCCATGTACAGACCCCTCAGTAGTAGAACCTCCCCTTCCCCATGTACAGACCCCTCAGTAGTAGAACCCCCCTCTTTCCTCCAGTACAGACCCCTCAGTAGTAGAACCCCCTCTTCTCCAAGTACAGAACCATCAGTAGTAGAACCCCCCCTTCTCCAAGTACAGACCCCTCAGTAGTAGAACCTCCCCTTCCCCATGTACAGACCCCTCAGTAGTAGAACCCCCCTCTTTCCCCCACTAAAGACCCCCCTGTGTTAACCTGCCACAGTGCTCTGTCCTGCTGCTGCAGAGTGACAGCAAGATAGGCAGTAGGGCACTGAGCAGTAGTAGAACCCCCCCCCCCTTTTCCCCCAATACAGACTCCACAGTAGAAGAACCTCCCAGTACAGACTTCTCAGTAGTAAACCCCCCCCTTTCCCCCCCAGTACAGACCCCTC
Organism: Rana temporaria; assembly: GCF_905171775.1. Lineage (NCBI taxonomy): Eukaryota > Metazoa > Chordata > Amphibia > Anura > Ranidae > Rana > Rana temporaria. Next base: position 476,459,925 of record NC_053489.1, on the reverse strand, counting down.
AGTAGTAGAACCCCCCCTTTCCCCCAGTACAGACCACCATGTTCGCAGCTCTGCTGGGCGAGATCCCCCGCTCGCCCCTGACTCCCGCGCGCGTGCCCAGTGGCCGCGATCGCCGCCGGGCACCCACGATCGCTCGTTACAGAGCGAGAACCGGGAGCTGTGTGTGTAAACACACAGCTCCCGGTCCTGTCAGGAGAGAAATGCCTGACCGTCTGTTTATACGATGTATGAACAGCGATCAGTCATTTCCCCTAGTGAGTCCACCCCCCCCTACAGTTAGAACACACCCAGGGAACATACTTAAACCCTTCCTCGCCCCTAGTGTTAACCCCTTCCCCGCCAGTGGAATTTTTATAGTAATCAATGCATTTGTATAGCACTGATCGCTATAAAAATGCCAATGGTCCCAAAAATGTGTCAAAAGTGTCCGAGGTGTCCACCATAATGTTGCAGTACCGGAAAAAATCGCTGATCGCTGCCATTACTAGTAAAAAAAAATATTAATAAAAATGCCATAAAACTACCCCCTATTTTGTAAACGCTATAACTTTTGCGTAAACCAGACCATAAACGCTTATTGCGATTTTTTTTAACGAAAAATATGTAGAAGAATACGTATCGGCCTAAACTGAGGAAAAAAAAGTTTATTTTTTTTCAAAATTTTTCTCTATTTTTGTTTATAGAGCAAAAACTAAAAACTGCAGAGGTAATCAAATACCATCAAAAGAAAGCTCTATTTGTGGGGGAAAAGAGGACGCCAATTTTGTTTGGGAGCCATGTCGCACGACCGCGCAATTGTCAGTTAAAGTGACGCAGTGCCAAATCGCAAAAAGTGCTCTGGTCTTTGACCAGCAATATGGTCCGGGGCTGAAGTGGTTAAAGTGGATGTAAACCCTCTTTCATCCTTTCTAAACTACTGCCATAGTGCTGATCTATAAGCATATACATGCCTCCTGCATGTATCCTTACCTGTCAAATGTCTCCCCCCTGTCTGTAATGAGACCCAAAAAACTGCAGATTCTGTGGGTGGGTCTGTTGTCTGGAGCTTGGTGGGTGGAGTTGTGATGTCAGTAGACTCCCCGCCCTCCTCTACACTCCCCTTGTCAACATGCATTTTTTCCTGTGTATTCCTAATGCCCTGTACACACGATTGGATATCTGACGAAATCTAATCCGATGGATTTTTTTGTCGGATATCCGATGAAGCTGACTTTCATCAGTTTTGCCTACACACCATCAGTCAAAAATCCGACCGTGTCCAACGCAATGACGTAAAACACTACAACGTGCTGAGAAAAGTTCAATGCTTCCGAGCATGCGTCGACTTGATTCTGAGCATTGCTGGATTTTTCTCCGATGGAGTTCCTCACAGTCGATCGTTTTTTTCTATCGTTTTTTTTTATCCATAGGAAAATTTTAAAACATGTTCTATTTTTTTTTTTTTTTTTGATGGAAAACAAACCGATGGGGCCCACACACGATCGGTTTATCCAATGAAAACGGTCCATCAGTCTGTTTTCATCAGACGAACCGATCATGTGTACAAGGCTTTACACTAAATTCTGCTATGATCACTTACATCCAGTCAAAATCCAGAAAAGAAACCACATGACTTCAGAAAAGGAGTGGGGGTGGGAATTAAAAAATAATGCCTGTCTCCAGGCTAGTGCATGAGATATGTAAACAACCTGTCACTCACAGTAAGGGGGCGGAACGGACTAAGGTTTTTCTCTGTAAATCCGTTTTATTTCACTGAGCAATAAAAAAGGATTGCTCAGAGCTGAATTAACTCTTTGTGGCAAGACTGGGCACAGATGATAGGAAATCTTATACTCTACATTGTGACATAAAAAAAAAAAAATCCACTTTAATGCAATGCCAAGTATGTCAATTTGTGTTGGGATGAGGAAATTCATACAGTATGTGTTCAAAGACGCAGTAGCTGTCTTACATGAAAGCTGCTAATATTTACTGTTTGCTGAGCCTTTACAACCCCTGCTAGATGATGAGTGTAGAAATTGGTGTTAAATGTAGATACCTTGTAGTGCTTGCAAGTACCGTATTTATCGGGGTATTGCGCGCTCCGGCGTATAGCGCGCACCCCTAAAGTGGACCCGCATTCCTGTGGAAAAAAGATTTTTGTACTTACAGTTTTGGTGTCTTGCGCGGCGTCCATCGGTGGCCCTCGTCGGGTCCGGCTTCCGTCTGCGGCTTCGGGTATCCTCTTCGTCGGGTCCGGCGTCCTTCTGCGGCGTCCTCCCCGCTCGATCCCCACTTTCCCGCACCGAGTTTGAATACTGCGCCGGCATATACGGAGCGCAGTACACTTGTGTATAGTCGGGCAAGCTCGGCTACTCTCGCGCTCACGTCCTGTACGTCCGCGGTATACGCGATAAATACGGTATGTCAAAACTGAAAGGCAGATCTGATCGCAAAGCCCGTGTGAAAAGGGAATAATTCTTAAACTAGATTTCTTGGACAGTAATTTTTTGTGGATCACAGACCAACACCATACATAGACCTTTTATACCCGCATGACTTGGAGCTAAGGGAGGCCTGCCCTTCCTGGGGCTTAGATTTTCTCATTTAACATCCCGGAGTTGGAGCCTTAGTGGTCAGTATAGGCTCTCAGACTGAACTGCTAAATGGCAAGGCTTAGGACCTGGTTGCAGGTTGCGGTTGATGCGTTTTCCAGGTGCATTTTTCTGTCCATGGCACTTTGTTAATGCGTTTTTGATGCATTTTTGGGAGGTGTCTGTTGTCTTGCGGGAGAAACCAGCAGAAACGCATCAAAACTGCAAGCACTGCTTTTTTAATGCGTTTCCACTGTATTTCTAATTAAGTTTACCACGTCTCCAACTAATCTAATTCCCCACAGTTACAACCTTTTGTACCACCTGCCCCACCCTATTAGATTGTAAGCTCTTCTGAGCAGGGCTCTCTTAATTCTCTTGAAATTTGTTGTATTGTAACTGTATTGTCTCCCTTTTATATTGTAAAGCTCTGCGTAAACTGTTGGCGCTATATAAATCGTGTATAATAATAATAATAAAGTTGTTGTGGAATGCATAGTCCCTGGCCCTTTCCAAAAAAACACATTTGTGGAAAACGCACAGATGTGAACGTGACCCATAGGAAATCATGTTAAATGGACTGTAATGGATTTCGGCAAGACTTAAAAGCCACTGAAAAGCACATACAGTAAGTGTGAACCAGGCCTTACACCAGATATGGGTGGGTCTTTTCAGCAAGATGAACAGAAGTTTCCAAGGACTATATACCGTCTTTCCTTCTGCGTATACCTGAGTTGGAATTCTTGTGGAACCCAGGCATTCCTGTTTAGGTAGGCCAAAAGATATCTTCAGATTGCCAAATAACGTTTCCAGATCTGACTTTCTTCTAAAAAGCTATGGAAATGACCTTCTATGGAGGTGACCTTTTATGGAAATGACGTTCTATGGAAGTGACCTCCTATGAAAATTACCTTCTATGGAAATGACCCTCTATGAAAATGGCCTTCTATGGAAGTGACGTTCTATGGAAATTACGTTCTATGGAAGTGACCTTCTATGAAAATGACCTTCTATGGAAATGACCTTCTATGGAAGTGACCTTCTATGGAAGTGACCTTCTATGGAAATGACCTTCTATGGAAGTGACCTTCTATGGAAATGACCCTCTATGAAAATGACCTTCTATGGAAATTACCTTCTATGGAAGTGACGTTCTATGGAAATTACGTTCTATGGAAATTACGTTCTATGGAAGTGACCTTCTATGAAAATGACCTTCTATGGAAGTGACCTTCTAAGGAAATTACGTTCTATGGAAGTGACCTTCTATAAAAATGACCTTCTATGGAAATGACCTTCTATGGAAGTGACCTATGGAAATGACCTTCTATGGAAGTGACCTTCGGAAATGACCTTCTATGGAAGTGACCTTCTATGGAAATGACATGATCATTGTTTAGTAGACAGTTTTTTTCCCAAATTAGGGAACAATCCTTTTACTTCAAGGAACTAATTAGCATGCCTGGCTGGCTGTTCTTAATTGGCCATTATGTTAATTACCTGGCCACATTGAATTGCTTTAGCCAATGGCTATTGTTTGTTTAAAAAAAAAAAAAAGGCTTAGCGTAGCCGTAGAACTAAAGGCAAAACTTTTTCGGACTTTTTTATAGTGATTTACAATTGTTTGATTTGTGCATGACTAAGGCAAGATGAAAACGAATACTCGTACATACATTTTTGTAGATCATCTCAACCACACTTGCACTTTTCAAATTGTTGCTTAATATAGACTTTATAGCTAACTATTCTGATGGTAAGAATCAATAAAGAGACGTGTGTATATTGGAAGGATTGTGCTTTTACTGTTCTGCAGCAGGATGATAGCAGGAGATAAAAAAAAAAAAAACCTCCTTAGAAAAGAAGTACATTATGTGCTTGCCATACTCATCTGTGGTCAAGGAAATACGCAATGTTTATCTAAGGACATGGCTTCTTGAAATTCTATGTGGGCAGAAGATACCAAGCACCAAATAATCCATTCAGAAGTTCATATAAATGTATTCATCACAATGAAGTCACAACCTGTAGAGAAATTATATCCGATGCGTTTCGGAGAGCAAGAAATCCACCTTCACCATTTAGTTGCTAGGGATCTTGCTATTAAGTGGTCTCCAAAACAATTTCCAAAAACAAAAATTTCAAATTTTTTTTTTTTAAAAAGGAATTACCAAAATAATAAGTGACACTTAAAGAATAGTATATTGGATGCCTCTTTGGGCTTTTTTCCTTTCATGCTTCTTAGGGAGCTAATGGATGTGTCCAGTGTCAACAATGACCTTAGTGCACCTACAAGTATTGCCACGTACAGCCTGGGCCGGACTTACCATTGGGCTTGACTGGGCTCAAGTCCATGGGCCCCACCCAATAGGGGTCCCCACCCGTTTACGTAATTTTTTTTTCAATAATATGCCAGTCATTACATTTTTCATGTAAAGTGTGTTGATTGGTCTAGCATTTTTTCCTGTTCTAGGGACATTGATAATTTTTGTCCTTCCGTCCAAGTAGACAAACTGTCTTTCTTTTATTATTACCCTTGTGAAGCTATTTTTGCAATATTATGCCCGGTGTCTGTGCTTTTGCTGGATGTGGCATGTTACTTTGGCTCCAATTGCTGGATTTGCCCTTTGAATACATTGCACTCTGACTTGTGTCAGTGCTTTTTTGTGCCCATGCGCAGTATACATCATGTCCTTCGGGACAACGCTATGTTTACTATTGATGACTACGCATCATCATTATGCGACGCGGTCGCGATGACGTCATTACGCCCAGTCATTCTTCTGCGTGTGTGCGGGCATCCGAATGACACTATTTATAGCTGCGGCGACTACCGATGGACAGAGGTGACGGCTCGTACGGCGGAATTATATGATCAATCTCCATCTGACAGGTACAGCGGAAGCTCTTTCCTTTGCAAGGCTCTTTGTGGTGATATTGGGTTATTTATCCCCATACACACATACATTTTATGCTGTTTTGCTTCCCTAGGCATACCCCTTTAAAGTGCTTGTGTATGTATCATTTTGTGCTATTTAAAGTAATGTATAGAAGGTAGGGCCCGAAAGTGACTCAAGCCCAGGGGCCCCCACCACCCTAAGTCCTGCCCTGGGTACAGCTATTCACTTGCATGGCCAATTGTATGCACCAGCTGCTGGGCTATTTATTGGTATCATTTGTTTACTTGCATCGTGTTCCTGTGCGATTTTTGTGTGAAACCGTCCTGAGACCAGACTACTCTGAAATTGCACTCCTAGAAGACTCCTTGGCAGCCCGGGCTCAGGGAAAGTGTGTTTAATGATGCTAGCCATTATTCAGCCAGGAGAACTAGTAACATCTGTTGGTGGAAAGTAATTGCATGAGAAAACCCTAAATTGAAGTTGAGTATTGCAGTAAAAGTTACTCTTATTCTTTTTAAGCAATAATTTAGAGTTAGGCCAACAACAGTCAGACCAGTGGTGGCCCTTTCACTAGGGGCGTACGGGCGCACCCACCCCTATCCATGCGTCCGGCCCCCTGATCTATATGCAGGGTGCCGGATGCATGGATTCCGATGGTGGGGTCATAATTAGAGCCTGAGGCTCTAATAGGCTTCTAGAAAGTGTAGGCTCGGGGCGCAGAGCACTGTGCCCGAACCCCACCCAATTGTGTGACAATAGCAAATAAATATTCGCTACTGTAACACTGATTCTCCTCCTGGCAAATCAGGAAGCCAATCACCACCCGGTTGGCCGAAAAGGAGATCCGATCAGATTGACCACCAGGAGGAGGAGGGAGGAGACGCAGAGGGAGGGATGAAGCAGCTGGACAGAACAGTCCAGAGTTGAAGCTGATGCCGCTGTGCTGCCTGGGAGATGGGGTAAGTCCGGGGCCCCGACCTACTGACTGCCAAATATCGTGCCCTTTCTATAGTGCGCATGCACCGATGATGTCGCCACAAACGTATATGGCAAATATCTCCTTAACCATACAGGTTTAGGAGATATTTCCAGTACCTACAGATAAGCCTTATTATAGGCTTACCTACTGTATAGGGAAAAGTGGTTGTACAGTGTATACAACCACTTTAAAGTCCCACAAGTGCCTAGGGGTTACTTGCCTACCCATTTTACGATTAATTGGGGATGTTGGCAACAACTATTGGCTTTCTATGGTGGTTCATTTTCTCTATATACTTTTTTTAGAGAAACACCACCAGTAGCCGTATTGTTTTATACTGTTGCTTGTTTGCCTATTTAAACAGTATATTTCAAACCAAGGATCAGAGGCTTTACTGTACTGTGCACTTATTGGGTTGCAGGGTATATTGATTCCTTGGCCTGAGGCCCCGTACACACGACCAGTTTCCTCGGCAGAATTCAGCTTCCGACCGAGTTTCTGGCTGAATTCTGCCGAGAAACCCGGGCGGGTGTACACTTTCGGCCGAGGAAGCCGACGAGGACCTCGGCGAGGAAATAGAGAACATGTTCTCTATTTCCTCGTTGTTCTATGGGAGAACTCGGCTCCAGGACTGAACTGGCCGAGGAACTCGATGTGTTTGGCACGTCGAGTTCCTCGGCCGTGTGTACGGGGCCATAGAGATATAAATTTAAATCTAACGGATTGCTCTGCCAAAATACTCAAACAGTGCTTGCATCTGATTGGATGCAGATGCTGTTCAAATTTTCAACCTGGTTCCTTTGATTTTTTAATCAAGGGATGTGTGGCAGGAGGCAGCCAACAGGGCTGATCAAATTTCAGCCAGTTCATCAGGAATTGGCCAAAATGTGATCGCTCCCTGTATGGCCAACTTTAGTCTTACCAAGCCCTATATTATTAGAAGACATGTAGCTAGATTCAGAGAGGGCGTCCTAACTTTGCGGCGGCGTAGCGTATCATGTTTACACTACGCCGCCGTAAGTTAGCGAGGCAAGTACATGATTCACAAAGTACTTGCCTGCTAAGTTACGGCGGCGTAGCGTAAATCGGGCGGGCGTAATGGCGCCTAATTCAAATTTAGCTAAGGGGGTGTGTTTTATGTTAATGGGGCTTGACCTGACGTGATTGACGTATTTTACGAACGGCGAATGCGCAGTCCGCCTACATATCCCAGTGTGCATTGCGGCAAAGTACGCCGCATGGTCCTATTGATTTCGACGTGGACGTAAATGACGTAAAACCCTATTCACGGACAACTTACGCAAACAACGTAAAATTTTCACATTTCGTCGCGGGAACGGTGGCCATACTTAACATGACTATTCCAGCTATTTGATGGAATAACTTTAGGCCTGATAATGCGTTACGTAAACGGCGTATCTGTACTGCGTCGGCCGGGCGTACGTTCGTGAATAGACGTATCTAGTGATTTACATATTCTACGCCGACCGCAATGGAAGCGCCACCTAGCGGTCAGCCTAAAAATTACACTTTAGGATACGGCGGTGTAAGACACTTACGCCGCTCGTATCTGATCCTAATTTAAGCGTATCTGGTTACCAGAATACGCTTAAATTAGCACCGACGCAAATTCAGACTTAGGCTGGCGTATCTACTGATACGCCAGCCTAAGTCTCTCTGAATCTAGCTAATGGTTTCCATACTTTGCTTTGATGATGGCTAAATAGCCTGAAACATCTGTATAGAGTTTGAAATAAATTACTCTATAATATTAGGCAATCTTTGCACTATAGTCCAGTGGTTCTGGATCAGGGTTGCCAACTGTTAGTAAATTTACAGACCGTTTATGAAAATCAGTGACTTTTACATCTGTCTGTAATATCAGGGACTGATAATCTGTCATGCTGTGTTGACTTTTTAAGGGTGAACCAGGCAAATTACTTGTTATGGGTATTGTCAGTGTATACTGTTTAAATATTGGTTGTCTTCATTTTTAATAGGACTTCTGTAATTTTTCAGGTTGTCATTAAAAAAATGTGTTCTGTCAGTAAATTTTCCATGTTTTGTTAGTAAAAAATGCTGCGGGAGGATGGCAACACTGTTCTAGATGTTCATTTGGCCAATGAGGTATAAAGCAATGATTTGCAAGGCTCTGCTCACTGTCCTGAAATGAGGACTAATCCTCTTATTTTTGGTATATGTGTAAAATGAGATAGGAAAACCTATTCTAAGAAGCAGTGCCGAGACAAGGTAATCTAGAGCCCAGGGCGAACATGCTAAATAAATTGCGCCCCCCCCCTCGGTTGTATAAATATGTGTCAGCAAAATCACCCCCCTCCCCCCAAAAAATTGAGCACTAATCTGTATACTCCCCCTAAGAATATATTTCTCCTTCCTCCCAGTACAAATCCACCCCCCTGGTGAAATCCCCCCTCCTGGCACAAAATCCCCCCCCTTCTCAACTCAAATCCTCTCTCCCCATATGCCCCCAGCACAAATCCACCCCTCCCAAAAAAACGTCCCCTCCCAGCACATATCATCTACCCCTCAAATTTCCCCCTAAGCACATATGCTCTCCCCCCACTCCAAGTCTCCCTCCTAGCACAAATCCCCCCCTTCTCCGCCATGTTACCACAAATCCCCCCTCTCAACACAAATTCCCCAAATCACTACTTTACTTCTAGCACACCTCCCCACATTTCCCCTCCTAGAACAATTCTTACCCCCCTCCCCAGTTCATCCTCCCAACACAAATTCCCCCCCCCCCCTCAATCCCCTCTTGGTGCCCCCCACCTCACATGATACCACAGTGCCCAGGGCAGCCGTCCCTCCTGCCCACCCCTTGTCCCGGCCCTGCTAAGAAGGCTTAACTGTGGTAAAACCAAGGAGAAGTAACACAAATATTCCCATTTGAAGATGGCCAACAAATAAATTATATGTCGTGCATAAGATGCCGCTCAGACCGACCCAAAATGTGGGTGCGGCTGCTGATGCGTTTCACCCTGCTCATTGGTGACCAAGTCCTGATGAGCAGGGTGAAACAAGTCAAAGGGTGCGGCCAGAGATCACACATTTTGCAAGCACCAGGTCAGTTTAAGCGGTGTCTTATGCATGATACTTTAAGGCCCTGTACACACGATCGAACATGTCTGCTGAAACTGGTCCGCGGACCAGTTTCTGCGGACAGATCCGACCGTGTGTACAGCCTAGCAGACAGGTTTCCAGCGGACAAAAATTTTAAAGCAGGCTTTAAAATTTGTCTGCTGGAAACCCGTCCGTCCGACATGTCCGCTGGTTAGTACACCTAATGGATTCGACACATGCGTGGAAGTATTTTACTTCCTGGTTTGGTGACGTGGCGGCGTCAACGTCACCGCCACGTCACCGCGCTGTCTGTCCGCGGGGATTTCGGTTTGATGGTGTGTACAGCCATCAGACCAAAATCTCCCAGCGGACATGTCCGATGAAAACAGTCCGCGGACCATTTTCATCGAACATGTTCTATCGTGTGTACAGGGCCTGACACTCCTGAATTAGTAAACCAGATGCCTGCTCCCATCTTCTGAGCACCGGTGAGGAGACACTCAACCCTCGGCTTTGAGCGGCACTTCAATCTTTTGTATGATCAAAGAATTCTTTTTATTCAGGAAATAATATGGTTGGTACAACTGAAGGGCGTTCTAAACTTAAGAAATTTCTAAATCAAATAAACTTCTAAACAGTATTTTAGTTTTATATGAGAGATGTTATTCATAGATCTCTATCACATCCCCTTGACATTTCTACCAAAGAATTTATTGGTTCCAAAAAGTTAGAACTCCACGTGAGGTCATAGTGTCTTTTGAACAAAATGTAAAACCTGAACTATTTCAGTTATTTATGAGAAAGGCCATTTATTTAAAAGTGTGTATCCTGCCAAAAATGTTTTTTTAGAAAAAGGGCCTCCAAGAAACTTGTGGGGAAAATGGTGGACTTTGAAAGAATAACATGAGACATATCCTTTACATATAAAAAGACATTTCTTTTTTTATGAACATTAAAATTCTATTGTATACACAATTCTCAAAACGTCATAAGAGGAATGTGCTTCTTCTAAATAAACAAGTTCCCCTCAAATAGGTGCTAGACAATAGTGGTCATCGACCCCAATGTTGGATTGATACTCTGTATAGTCCAGATGATCAAGTCCATCTTGCAATGGTCAACACGTTTCGCTGCTTAGCTTCTTCAGGACCATATGTTTATGAGGGGGAACGATTCTATAATAATCAAGCAAAAACACAAATTTGGATCATATATAATTATTACATTATCTCAAATTTATATCATTCTTATTCTCAATACATTTAGAGACTGCATTACGTACATGGATATGGTGGTAATAGGTGGAATCTAAACAGTCTAGGGGCAGGCATAGGGGACCCAGGCATTCCCACAAACAGGAGACATGAATTGGCAAGGCGGGCACACCTATAAGGTATAAAAGATAAATATAACCACAAATCTAAAGATTAAAATTAGAGGAGGGGGCTAACCTACAAATTCTCTACAAATAGTTCTCTACAAATAGTCACCCACTACACCTGCATGTAGCCATGTCCCCAACGCATCAGCAGCTAGAAAGAGTAAGACAGATTTGCTGAATATCTGACAGCCATCCGCTCCACATCCCTTGTTTAAACAATATATAACAAAAAACAAGAAATTGGATTTTAAAGGTGCCAAAACACAACTATACAAAATATAAAAAAATATATAAAAATTGTATTTAGAAACATCTAAAAATCAAGATATTGTCAGAAATAACCATACAATACATAAGACAGATGCAACTGATTGGATCTCTACGTGTTTCGTCAGACGATAGAGGAGGAGGCTCACCTTGTAATTCTCTACAATAGTCACCCTCTACACCTGCATATAGCCATGTCCCCAATGCATCAGCATCTAGAAAGGGTATCCACATTATCAATATACATATCATGGAGTGGCGAAATCAAATTAGTCCCCACATACAAGTTTTAACCTACTTCGGCCGACCGCCAGATCCTGCCGCCATGCAAACACACCCACCACATGCGGCTGACTAAAATCTAAAATGTTGTTTTGTTTCAAATGGAGTGGGGAAGGATTAGAACCCTTGTCAGATTTTAACTGCTGTTCAAGCCTCCATTAGTGAGATTTCTCCCTCACCTTCTGTCAATGGTTTCATCAGACAGGAAGTCAGGCAAAATCTGTAACAGGTTCCAGTCTTTTTATTTGTGTTTATGTTGTTTTTAGGAATTTTCGCTCACTTCCTGTCTGGTGAAATGGTTACAGGGACAATAAGTAAGGAAATACTGTATCGCTCTATGGTAACCCTGGATGCAAATAAAACCCAGTGGGAATTTTAAAGCCTAAGTTTAGTAAAAATGTAAAAAAAAGTGCAAGGCAATTTTTTTACAATCAATGTGATGCATCTCTTGTGCTGCTGGCTGGTGCTTTAGTTGAATTCTTTCTCTTCCAAAGCCCCCCCCCCCCCCCCTCAATCTTCCAGTGCAGCAGGGGCTAATATGCACTAATTGTGAAAGGAAAAGAGTAGTGACTATCCTTTCCGCCTCTCTTCTCCCTACATAGAAGCTGCACTATAGTTTGCATCAATGAAAAGCACTCTATTAATGGAGGAGGGGCATGTGAATCAAAGGTCCGTTTCCATTCATAGAGCACTTTTCATTAATGGAAACTAGAGTATGGTTTCTATGAATGGAAGAGGGGGGGGGGGGTGGTAAGGATGGGCTTAGTGGGCACCCTTAATGAATGCATATGACAGTTCAGGTCCCTTGTCTCTTAACCCCCACTGCTCCAGAAGATTGGGGGTAGAGGAAACATCAGAGGATGGAATATTTCAACTAAAGCACCAGCCAGTAGCATAAGGAATGCATTACATTGATAGTAAGTAACGTCCCTTGTGCTGATATTCTTTATTTTTTGACTAAACCCAAGCTATAATTCTTACTCACTGTGTCCAAAACTGACCGAAAATGTTTCAGCTTGACATACACTGTAATATTTTCCTTTCATAATTGCAAACCATAATGCCACGTACACACAACCGTTTTTTCCATTGGAATAAACTCTGGCGGGTTTTTCCGACGGAATTCCGCTCAAGCTGTCTTGCATACACACGGACACACCAAATTCAAAAATGTATAGCGTTTACAAAATAGGGGATAGTTTTATTGCATTTTTATTAATTATTTTGTTTTTTACTACTATTGGCGGCGATCAGCGATTTTTTTCGTGACTGTGACATTATGGCGGACACTTCGGACAATTTTGACACATTTTTGGGACCATTGTCATTTTCACAGCAAAAAATGCATTTAAATTGCATTGTTTATTGTGAAAATGACAGTTGCAGTTTGGGAGTTAACCACAGGGGGCGCTGTAGGAGTTAGGGTTCACCTAGTGTGTGTTTACAACTGTAGGGGGGTGTGGCTGTAGGACTGACGTCATCGATCGAGTCTCCCTTATAAAAAGGATCACTGGATCGATACTCCGCCACAGTGAAGCACGGGGAAGCTGTGTTTACATACGGCTCTCCCCGTTCTTCAGCTCCGGGGAGCGATCGCGAAGGAGCGGCTATAAACGAATAGCCGCGCCGTCATCCCGGATCGCTCCCCGAGGGAATCCGCCCACCGCACGCAGCGGGGGGGGTCCTGATCGGACCCCCTACCCGCTAGAAGTCAGGGACGTATATATATACGCCCATCTGCCTGTCCGCGCCATTTTGCGGACGTATATAGTCGTGCGGCGGGCGTTAAGGGGTTAAAGGAGTTGTAAATAAAACAATTTTTTTTGCTGAAATGACAGTTTACAGGGTATAGAGACATAATAGTTAACTGATTCCTTTTAAAAACGATTAAACATAGATAAAAATCAATCATATAATGTACCTGTAGTTTCTAGTTTCGTTTTTGCATGTTGTTTCCTGCCTCTCTGCCTTACAGAGCAATAGAGCAGTGATGGTTTGGAAAACGAAACTAGAAATAAGACGCACAGTAATCACACCTCCTTGATTAGTGACCACAGAGAGAAAGCTCCCAGCACTGTGGTTATCAGGAAACAGACAACCAGGAAGTGTGGAGATTAGAGAAGAATTACAGCAACTTGAGAGCAAAAACGAACAATGAGGACATGAAAACAGCACTGCATTAAGGTAAAGGAAGCTATTAAGATAAAAAATAATCTTTTACAAACCCTTTAAGCTATCACAATAAAACCTGAAAGCTGATTGGTTAATATGCACAGTTTCACCAAATTCTGTGTGCACCAGTTTTAGTAAATCACCAACACCGTGACTAGTGCCTCGTGCTTGTTATCCAACACCAGAGAGATGCTCAATTTTACTTAGTACAGTAAAAAAAAATCAACTTGCAGTCCACCATTGGCATTTAATTCCAATTTGGAGGGTAACTATTTACATACATGTCTTTTCGCTTTTGAGCGCAGATCCTCTTTAACGTACATGACACAAGTGGTTCTATGTAAGAGTCAGTAGAGAATGAGGCATCCAAGAAATCACCAATTATAAAGGGCTGTGCAGTAGCAGAAAACCCTTCTGGGGATTTGATATAAAGACCTTACTGTTTCTTTGCAGAAAAGATGGATTTGACCTTGAGATATTTCTGGTTTGAAGTATATTAGTTCATGAACCATGAATACATTAGAATATTACATGAATTTAACAACCTGCAGCCGGAGCACTGCATAGTCTTTTCAGTGATTTTCAGACATACAAGTAAATTAGATCAGCTTGATGTACCTTACAGTATGTGTCATTTGTTTCATTTGATTCTTTGCATTTCTAAGTTCCTTACAAACTATACAGACTCTGCTTTTTAGCTTGTAGGACTAAACAATCATTGGCCCGGATTCACAGACACTTACGCCGACGTATCTTCTGATACGCTGCGTAAGTGAACTGATGCGCCATCGTATCTATGCGCCTGATGCTTGAAATAAGATAAGCCTGAATTTTGGCTCCATCCGACCAACGTAAGTCTCCTACGCCGTCGTATCTTGGGCGCATATTTACGCTGGCCGCAAGGGGCGCCTCCATTGATTTACGCGTTGAATATGCAAATGACCGAGATACGCCGATTCACGAACTTATTTGCGCCCGTCGCTGTAATCGACGCCGTTTACGTAAGGCGTACGTCCGGCATAAAGGTAAACCACCATATAGGAGGCGCAGCCCATGCAAAGGTATGGACGTCGGAACAGCCGTCGTATTTTACGTCGTTTACGTAAGTCGTACGTGAATGGGGCTGGGCGTAGGCTACGTTCACGTCGTAGGCATTGAGCCGTCGTATCTTAGGGAGTATATGCGACGTGATTCTGAGCATGCGCCGTTCGTTCGGCCCTTCATTTACATGGGGTCACGCTTCATTTTAATAGATCACACCCACTACCTTCCCACTTTGAATTAGGCGAGTTTACGCTGGCCAATTTACGTTATGCCGGCGCAAGTTTGGGAGTGAGTGCTTTGTGAATACTGTTCTAGCCTCCCTGATTTACATCGACGTAGCCCATATGAGATGCGCTACGCCGGTCTAAAGATGCGCCGCTCTACGTGAATCCGGGCCATTGTGTTTTTCTGCTTTTTCTCGAAAGCACATCTATGGGGTTGATTTACTGATTTACTAAATGCAAAAAAATTGTTCACTTTGCACGTGAATCTTCCCCAGAGCTTAATCTATGTAGGGGAGTTTCACTTTGCAAATAATACCCAATCGTGTGCAAGGAAAAAGTTAAAATAACATTTTTTATTTTTTTCCCACCATTTCTTGCCTCACCCCATTCAATAAGCTCTGAGGCATATTCCCTTGCAAGTGGAACATACTTTAGTAGTAGATCAACCCCTGTGGGTTAGACTTCTCATTAAAAAACAATGTGCACCCTGTGTGGGTGTTATCTTATATAAGCTAAAGCTGGCCATAGATTATCCTTCTTTTTTTTTTTTTATCAAGAAATCTTCCCCTACCTGGTCTCGGCTACATGTGAATTGAGTTTGGTGGTCTCAGCCCAGCTCCCGGTGGGTGTGCTATGCGAGGTAAGCATGCGCTTAGTACGCCCACCCCCCTCCCACAAAAAACACCACACTTAGGCCCCGTACACACCACCAAACATGTATGCTGAAACTGGTCCGCGGGCCAGTTTCAGCATACATGTTCGGTCGTGTGTAGGCGCGAGCGGGCCGAATTCCAGCAAACCTTTCGCCCGCCGGGCCTTTTCCCAGCGGGCAAATATTCCTGGACGTGTTTTAAAACCGTCCGCTGGAATCCTGCCCGCTCGGACATGTACGGTCGTCAGTACAGACCTACCGTACATGTCCGAGCGCCCGCCGTCCCTCGCATGCGTCGAATGACTTTGACGCATGCGTGGAAGCCTTTAAATGGCAGGCCCGCCCACGTCTCCGCGTCATCGTCGCGGCGACGACGCGGACACGCCCCGCGTATTGTTTATGCGCGGACTTCTGTACGATGGTTAGTACAACCATCGTACAGAAGCCCTCTGGCAGGCATGTACGGTGAAAACGGTCCGACGGACCGGTTTCATCGTACATGTTTGCTCGTGTGTACCGGGCCTTACACGCACTCGAAATTGGGTTAACATGCACGCACTTTGACCACGCGGTCTCTAAAAAGAGAGGCGAAGGACTAACGGGGCTGGTTGAGCGGGCTAGATCCTCTCACTCCCTTATAGGGAGTCCCTCTGCCCCGTTGGGCTTCAAAGCGGAGCAGGTAGGGCGGGCTGTGTGGGAGGACCCCCTCACACACCCGTCATTGCCACCCGGGGCATGGAGAAAGGTGGCACAAAATACACTTAAAAAAATTAAATAAAAATAAAAATAAATCTTCCCCTATACAGCAGGAATGGCTCGCTCTCAGAATACACGAATCAGTGCTGCAGTCGAGTGGCTGCAGTGCTGATTGAACACAAATTTTCCAACAATCCTATTAAAGAAGAGTTGTTCGCTAGGTCAACTCCTCTCTAATGAAAATGACCACAGATGGATCGAAATTTGTCTGGTCCCTGCTGATCTGGCCAAAGTTTGATCCATCTATGGTCAGCTTAACAGTTGTTACATGGTTGGGCAGCATCATTGTAACGCCTAACCTATCCTACCCCCAGTGGCTAGGCTACAAACCATTACATTTAATACCAGAAAGAAATAAGAATTAAAGTGGTGTTCCAGCCACAAACACTGTAGCTGCTGACTTTTAATAAGGACACTTACCTGTCAAGGGAGACCACAATGTCGCCCAAACCCCCCCCTCCCCGAGGCCGATCCATCCATCTGATCGGGTGCAGGCGCTGCCACTCCAACTAAGAGAAACCGCAAGGCTCCACTGCTAGTTTCCGACTGTGCATGTGCGAGTCGCACAGCGCATTGTGAATGGCCAGCTTGTCTTCTGGGACACACACAGGTCCTAGAAGACATCGGGGGAGCTCACCATCAAAGAGAACGTGACGTCCAGCGCCGCGCCCTGGCTGAATCGGAAGTACACTCAGTACTTCCAAAAAAAGATACTATAGAAGAAAAAAAAAGTTTTAAATATCCAAAAATGAAGGGTGGAGAGATGGTCTTTCGTTTAAGACCACCTCTCAAAAGTGGGTGGAACTCCGCTTTAGGGAGCAACAAGTACTGTATGTAAATGTTAAAGTTACACCACAGATTACTTTTTTTTTTAGGCATCTGTAAGGCATAGGTTACTGTAGCAGGAAACTACATCATTTAGATCATATAACCTTAAAAATGCCATTCATCATAAAGAAGTTTGTCAGATATGTGCTAAAGTTCTTTTTTACAGCAGTCACATGACCATAATAATTTCTGCTTTTTGCTGCTCAGAAGGGAGGCCGACATGATCCCAACCACCACATCCAACCCATGTCAAGAGTCCCTGTCAATCATTCTATGCATGGGTGCATTGGGGCATGTCAGTTGGGGACTAAAGAGCAGTCTTAGTTTATAAAGCATATTGCATGCTTAATGTGAAACACTTTTGATAAGCCTGGTATACCAATATATATATATTTTTTTTTTGCAGAATGGCTACGGCTTAATTAAAGTGTATGAAAAACCTTACAGCAATTGTTTCCTTTTTGATATGTTACCAATAACTAATTGAATGCATTTATCTAAATGTCTTATATGTTGACCCTGCCAGAAATACAGTGAGCTCAAAAGTATCTGTTTTATCAGTAGTTATATCAGCTTGTTATATCAGTAGTTGTGTGGTGGGGTGCAGGGGACAGAGGACACTACAGGGGGGGGGGGGGGGTGCAGGGGACAGAGGACACTACAGTAGGAAGGGGTGCAGGAGACAGAAAAAATACAGTGGGGGGGGGGGGTGTGCAGGGGACAAAGGACACTACAGTGGGGGGGGGGGTTGTAGAAGACAAAAGACACTACAGTGGGGTGGGGTGAAGGAGACAGAAAAAATACAGTGGGGGGTGGTGCAGGGGGGGCACTACAGTGGGGGGGGGGTGCAGGGGGCAGAGGGCACTATATTGGGGTGGGGTGAAGGGGACCAAGGACACTACAGTGGGGGGTGCAGGGGACAGAGGAGGGGGGCTCTCTGGGGACCCTGATGTAAGGGGGATGCGCACTCAAATATGTAAAGATATTTTATATATAATATACAGGTATATATACACACACACACAAATGTATATTATATACAGTACATGTGTATGCCCGCCACGCACAACCGGTTTTCCCAGCAGGAAAACTACCAGAAGAGCCTTTGGCCGTAAAAACCGGACGTGTGTATGCTTCCTCGCAGTTTTCCTGCTTTCTATTCTCCCGTTGGGTGTCCTGTCGTTTTTTTTCTGCCAGATCTACTACTTTCCTATGGGAAACACTGCGAGGCAGTGCCGATGGAGCATACACACGGCCGGGATTCCTGGCCAAAGCCCCATGGTAGTTTTCCTGCCGGGTTCTCGGCTTTCCCCTCGGTTTTCTCTGCAGACTTTTTACCGCCGAGAAAACCTAGCGTGTGTAGAGGGCCTTATACTTAGTTGTACTTATATTTAGGTATATACTATTTAGGTATTATACTTAGGTATAATATATACCCATATTTCTCCCTGTTGGGTTAGACTGAGTGTGTGTTCTAGCTACAATAATTATACCAAATAACATGTTTTGGTGGCAGTTGTATGTCTCTTGAAGCTCATTATGTACAGTGCACACTTTTTATTTTATGTACATAGTGATAACTTGGTCAGGATATATACAGTACATGTATTTACCATGATAATTTGTACCTTACACCATCTGTCTTGTATTATATACAGCATCACCAAACCTGTATTTTCTAGAGAGCCTGTAATTGTGGGTTGCTGTGAAGTGGCTTAACACACTGTGCTACATTCATGCCTCTATGATCATTACAATTGTGGAATTTACCAACAAATGCCAGGAGACCATTTTTGTCTGTAATTTGTTCCCATGATACATAGGGACGACAAATGTTTGTATAGAAAATGACTGTTGCTTATTTTTGGAGATCAAAGCTGAAATAGTCGGCCACACAGTACAAGCTTGGCAAGTGTTGCGTGGGTTTGGCAGCACACCACCAGGGCTAACATTAGGTAAAATAGGCATGTGGCTGTCAAGGGAGTCTTAGTTTGCCTGGGCAATGAAGATACTGAAGGTTTTTCAGAAATCATTGTAACTAATGGCATTATGACCTCCCACATGTTTGCAAATATTTTTTTTCTCAGGTGGAAAAATATTAATTAAAATTTGCTACTCTACATAAATATGTCTTACCAGTAAGGTAGGAAAAGCACAATAAATGTCTCTGTGTTCAACGTATGTGCATTTTTCATTAGGTTTCAGAAGTACCGAAGGTTAGACAGGTGTATGGATATGAGTAGATTATGGGGCAGATCCACAAAGATCTGCCCCGGCGCAGCGTATCAGAGATACGCTACGCCGCCGTAACTTACTTGTGTTATCTTCGAATCCTTAAAGATTTTGCGCCGTAAGTTACGGCGGCGTAGTCTATCTCTGGCGGCGGAATTCAAATCGGCGATTTAAATGAAGCGCGTCCCCACGCCGAATGAACTGCGCATGCGCCATCCCTAAATTTCCCGCCGTGCATTGCGCTAAATGACGTTGCTAGGACGTATTTTTTTTAACATAGACGTGAATTACGTCCATCCCGATTCACGGACGACTTACGCAAAAAAAAAAAAGGAGAACGACGGCCATACTTAACATGGCAAGTCTAACTATACGCCGCAAAACACCAGCTTTAACTATACGCCGGAAAAAGCCGACTAGAGACGACGTAAAAGAATGCGACGGTCGCGCGTACGTTCGTGGATCATTGGAAATAGCTAATTTGCATACCCGACGCGGAAAACGACGCGAACTCCACCCAGCGGACGCCGAAGTATTGCATCTAAGATCCGAAGGCGTACGAAGCCGTACGCCTGTCGGATCTAACCCAGATGCCGTCGTATCTTGGTTTGAGGATTCAAACTAAAGATACGACGTAGGAAATTTGAAAGTACGCCGGCGTATCAGTAAATACGCCGGCGTACTCTCTTTGTGGATCTGCCCCTATGAGTATATCTAGTAAGTGATCTGTACTGCACCAAATTGGATTGTATGCCATAGAAAGTTGAGTCAAGAAGCATGAGGGTGTTACAGGTAGTCTTCTATATTGTAAAATATATTTTTCTTCTCATTTGTCTCATTTTTTTACTGCATACCCTTTTGGAAATTGACTTTCAAATTGTTTCATTTTAATCTTTTAAAGTCGGTTATATTTCAAATAATTCTCAAAACAGTCTCTTAGTAGCACTTATACTTTTCATTTAGCAGAAGAGCTGGTAGGCATTTTAAATCCATCCTTTAGATCAGGGCTCAAAATTTCAAGTCCAGAGCTACAAGCCAGGCCTCAAGGATTATTCGCCACCATTTGCCCCACCCAACCCCTACCCTGTCCGCCCCTAATTCCATCCCTAAACACACCCTCATAAATGATCTCATGAAATTACACTTAAATGTTTTATGCAGAATTAAGTTATAAAATGAATTTTCAGCGGTGCGGGCCGTGCGGCGGAGAGAGATTCTCTCATTGCCCGCACTGCTGTTACAACTTCCGCCCTTACTTACAGGCTCTGCGACACGTCATCTCTCACCGCCCGCCCGCCCTCACTGTCATCTCTCACTCTCATCTCATGTGCCTCTGTTTTACGATTCACCTGCAGCTAGTTTCCTCGCGCGGGAGAGGAGAGGCTGACAGCGTTGTACCTGGCTGCAAGTACTCTGCAATGCTGGGGGGGGGGGGGCTTGATTTCACATGCAATTAGTGACAAACTGGTACTTTTTGGGTGGCAGCCAGGTAACTGTGGCAATCCCCATTCTGCTAGCAGGCAGTGTGGCAAGTGACATTCCCATCTGGTGGCAGGCAGCATGGCAAGTGACATCCCCATCTGGTGGCAGGCAGCATGGCAAGTGACATCCCCATCTGGTGGCAGGCAGCATGGCAAGTGACATTCCCATCTGGTGGCAGGCAGCGTGGCAAGTGACATTCCCATCTGGTGGCAGGCAGCATGGCAAGTGACATTCCCATCTGGTGGCAGGTAGCATGGCAAGTGACATTCCCATCTGGTGGCAGGCAACGTGGCAAGTGACAACCCCATCTGGTGGCAGGCAGCGTGGCAAGTGACATCCCCATCTGGTGGCAGGCAGCATGGCAAGTGACATTCCCATCTGATGGCAGGTAGCATGGCAAGTGACATTCCCATCTGGTGGCAGGCAGCGTGGCAAGTGACATCCCCATCTGGTGGCAGGCAGCGTGGCAAGTGATATCCCCATCTGGTGGCAGGCAGCATGGCAAGTGACATTCCCATCTGGTGGCAGGCAACGTGGCAAGTGACATCCCCATCTGGTGGCAGGCAGCGTGGCAAGTGACATCCCCATCTGGTGGCAGGCAGCGTGGCAAGTGACATTCCCATCTGGTGGCAGGCAGCATGGCAAGTGACATTCCCATCTGGTGGCAGGTAGCATGGCAAGTGACATCCCCATCTGGTGGCAGGCAGCGTGGCAAGTGACATTCCCATCTGGTGGCAGGCAGCGGGGCAAGTGACATTCCCATCAGGTGGCAGGCAGCGTGGCAAGTGACATTCCCATCTGGTGACAGGCAATGTGGCAAGTGACACGCTCGGGGCTCCCACTCATTCTGCTTTATGGTGAGTTGAGCTATTTCATTTTATATTACAATGTAATGATAGAAATAATGCATTTCAATCATCCTGACACCATAACAACATGGTGCCGGAATGATTGAAGCACTAACACCAGTCTGCGAAAAATCGCTCCCCCCCCCCCCCCCCCATGTGATGATGGGGGGGTGGCATTGAAGGACCCGGCCTTGGGGCGGCAAAGGCAGTAAATCCGGGCCTGGTTACCTCTTTGATTAGTGATTCATCCCCATCGTTATTTAAAGCTTTTATCTATTGCAGTCCTTTCCCTTACATGCTGAGCATGCCTCGGGGATATTAAAAGCACTTATGAGTAGCTGCAGTGTTAGCACACCTTATAAAAACCTTCAGTCATCATTCTTAAAATAATATTACTTGGGGATTCTGCTTTGCTATGTCAGAATGAGTAATGAAGGTGGGGTTGTCTGTTATTTCCCTAATGTTAGAACGTCTTTTTAGCTATGAAGCGCTGTTAGCCTTCAGCCATGTGTGAAGATTCATAGAAGTTGTCACTGCTGGTCTCTCCTTTGAAAATGATAGTTTCTTGGTGAGGACAAACTTTATTTTTATTTCATTTTTTTAATACTTTGAGTCACTGAACTATGTGCTGTCTTTCCTTATCTGCACACTTGTTATGGGTCAGCGATTTAGATATTGAAGTCAAACTGTTAGCACAGCAATTAGGACACTAGACTTTTCACAATGAGATCATCATTGGCAACCCTAGATAGTCACATCAAGGCAGGTTTACAATAAAGAAGATCTGCGGTTATTTAAAAATAGTCAAACTCGAAAATCGAAAACTTGCTGTAACAAAAAAACGTACTTTGAGTTTTTGTAACTATTGGCTGTGAATCACAGAGGAGGGTTTACTGAAACTAGTGCATTCAGAATCTGGTGCAGTTGTGTATGGTAGACAATCAGCTTCTAACTTCATCTTGTTCAATTAACCACTTCCATACCAGGCGCTTACGCTTACTTCCTGCCCAAGCCAATTTTCAGCTTTCTGCGCAATCATGCTACACTGTACCCAAACAGAATTTTTATAATTTTGTTCCCACAAATAGAGCTTTCTTTTGGTGGTATTTGATCGCCTCTGGGGTTTTTATTTTTTGTTATACAAATAAAAAAAGACCGAAAATTTTGAAAAAAAAATAAGTTTTTCTTTTTTTTCTGTTATAAAATTTTGCAAATAAGTAATTTTTCTCCTTCACTGATGGGCACTGATAAGGCGGCACTGACAGGCACTGGTAAGGCAGCACCGATGAGGCGGCGCCAATGAGGTGGCACTGACGATGCGGCATTGATGGGCACTGGTAGGCGGCACTGATATGCAGCACTGATGGGCATTGATAGGCGGCACTGATGGGCACTCATGAGTGGCACTGATAGGCGACACTGATGGGCACTGAAAGGCTGCAATGGTGGGTACTTATGGGTGGCATTGATAGGCGGCACTGCTGGGCACTTATAGGCGGCACTGATGGGCACTAATGGGCATCGATACATGGCACTGATGAGCACTAATGGGCACTGATATTCAGCACTGATGGGTATCCCTGGTGGCACTGGCAGGGATTTTGAATGGGCACTGGTTGACAGCTGCCTGGGCATTGATTGGCAGCTGCCTTGGCACAGATTGGCATTCCCTGGTGGTCTAGGGGGCATACCTGGTGGTCCAGTGTGGATGCCTATCCCTGGTGGTCCTGGGCGGCATGCTGGTGGTCCTGTGCGGTGATCCGAGGGGGGGGGCTGCGCTGATAAACTATCAGCACAAACCCCCCCTGTCAGGAGAGCAGCCGATCGGCTCTCCTCTACTCGCGTCTATCAGACGCGAGTGAGGAAAAGCCGATCTGCGGCTTTTCCTGTTTACATTGTGATCAGCCGTGATTGGACACAGCTGATCACGTGGTAAAGAGCTTCCGCTGGAGGCTCTTTACCAAGATCAGTGCAGCGGTGTGTCAGACTGACACACCGCATCACCGATCGCCACGAGGCGGGCCCCCCCCCCCCCCGAGCGCACAGCGGCTGTTATCCTGCAGGACGTCAATAGACGGCCAGTCAGGATAACAAAACCACTTCCCGGACGTCAATTCACTATTGACCGGGCGGGAAGTGGTTAAAGTGTTACTAAACCCAGAACCTGCATTCACTATATCTGTTCACTACAACATGGAAATGCAAATATTTTAGTAAATATAAACAGATAAACCTTCTGTTCTCATAAGCAGTATAGAGCAGTCTTGTGACTGGTATCAGTTCCTAGTAAAACTTGAGGGAGGAGTTTTTATTCTCCCCTGATCCTCTGTCTGAACAGTGCTGATTGGCCCTGTGCTGATCACATGCACTCTCCCAAGAAAAAAAAAACTCTTCAGCAATACACATCAAACTGAGCATGTGCAACTTGTCCACTGGCTCTGTAAATATCAGGTTATTTTTTCGAGACAGTAAAAGAAGAGGCGAATCAGCAAGACAGGATCAAACAGCCTTTATACACAATGCAGAGGATTTCCCCTTAAGTTCCACATAACAAGCATGCTTTACTGCGTATACAGACTGATTTTACTGTTTTTAGGTTTAGTAACACTTTAAGCTTTGACAATAAAACCTGGAAGCTGATTAGTTTCTTTGCAGAGCTGCACCATGCAGCTTTAGTAAATAACCCACAGGTCTTTCGATTTGTAGCCTAATGCCCTGTACACACGATCGGAATTTCCGATGAGATAAAATCCAATGGAACTTTTTTTGTCGGAATTCCGTTCAAGGACAGGAACACTGTCAGACCAAATTCCGACTGTCCAAAACACGGTGACGTAAAACACTACGATGAGCCGAGAAAAATGAAGTTCAATGCTTCCAAACATGCGTCGACTTGATTCTGAGCATGCGTAGATTTTTCTCCGTCGTGTTCCACACAGACGATCGGAATTTCCATTGGAAAAAAATAAAACATGTTCTATTTCTAAACTCCGACGGAAAAAAGTCAGATGGGGCCCACACACGATCGGAATACCTGATTAAAAAATTCCGTCTGACTTTTTTCATTGAAAATTCCGATCGTGTGTACAAGGCATAATATAGAGCATCTGCAACTGGTCACCATTGCTCTTTGCTCCATGTTTTCATACACATTGAAGTCTTTCTTCCCATTTTTTTTGATAGAGTTATGAGGGGTTATAATATAGCTAGTTTTAGTTTCTTTCATCATCTGTGAACCATTGGGGAGATTTCCCTTCACTTCCTGTCCCATAACCATACCTCCCAACTTTCTGAGAGGGGAATGAAGAACACCTATTAGCAAAAGTATGAAGGCTTAAGACACGCCCCCTTAACCACTTAAAGCGGGGGTTCACCCTTAGAGGGCACTTTTTCCCCTTAGCTTCCTGCTCGTTTTCTCTAGGGGAATCGGCTATTTGTATTAAAATATGTGCAGTACTTACCCGTTTTCGAGCTGCATCTTCTTCCGTCGCTTCCGGGTATGGGCTTCGGGAATGGGCGTTCCTTCTTGATTGACAGTCTTCCGAGAGGCTTCCGACGGTCGCATCCATCGCGTCACGATTTTCCGAAAGAAGCCGAACGTCGGTGCGCAGGCGCAGTATAGAGCCGCACCGACGTTCGGCTTCTTTCGGCTACGAGTGACGCGATGGATGCGACCGTCGGAAGCCTCTCGGAAGAATGTCAATCAAGAAGGAACGCCCGCTCCCGAAGACCCATACCCGGAAGCGACGGAAGAAGATGCAGCTCGAAAACGGGTAAGTACGGCTCATATTTTAATACAAATAGCCGATTCCCCTAGACCGAACGAGCAGGAATCTAGGGGAAGAAAAAAATTTTTTTTAGAAATGGGTGAACTCCCGCTTTAAGGACAGAAGGTGTTTTTCAGATTCGGCATTTACAAGACTAAAACTGTTTTTTTTTGCTAGAAAATTACTTAAAACCCCCAAAAACTATATATATATTTTTTCTAACACCCTAGAGAATAAAATAGCGGCCATTGCAATACTTTTTGTCACACCGTATTTGCGCAGCGGTCTTACAAGCGCACTTTTTTTGGAAAAAAATCACTTTTTTGAATTAAAAAATAAGACAACAATAAATTTGGCCCAATTTTTTTACATATTGTGAAAGATAATGTTACGCCGAGTAAAATGATACCCAACATGTCACGCTTAAAAATTGCGCCCGCTCGTGGCATGGCGTCAAACTTTTACCCATAAAAATCTCGATAGGCGACGTTTAAAAAATTCTATAGGTTGCATTTTTTGAGCTACAGAGGAGTTCTAGGGCTATAATTATTGCTCTCGCTCTAACGATCGCGGCGATACCTCACTTGTGTGGTTTGAACACCGTTTTCATATGCCGGCGCTACTCGCGTATGCGTTCGCTTCTGCGCGCGAGCTCGTCGGGACGGGGCGATTTAAAAGGAGAATTGTACAAAATAAATAGATTGGTTAAACCCACAAGGGCTTTTTTTTACCACTACTATTCCTGTTATATTGGCTTTGGGAATTTACAAATGCAGCATTTTAGAAATGGAATGAAAGGTTTAGCCCTGTAAAACACCCTTTGAAAGATCAATAGTGAATTATATATATAACTATATAAATCAGACCAGAATAAGGGACAAATGAGGAGTTATGAGGGACAGAGGGACTTTGTTCCAAATGAGGGACAGTCCCTCGAAATTAGGGACAGTTGGGAGCTATGCTATAACCACAGCAGGAAGTAAAAATAAATCCCTGGTTGTCACATGGCTCACCAGCACTTGGAAGATTTTTCCCCTTTATTTCTATTCTGATGACAACTAAATACATTAGTAATGCTATTACATTAGCACCACAACTTTGCACTAATTTCCCAACATCTGGTTCATATGCAAGGTGGTTTATGAAATCTGCAGGTA
Organism: Rana temporaria; assembly: GCF_905171775.1. Classification (NCBI taxonomy): domain Eukaryota; kingdom Metazoa; phylum Chordata; class Amphibia; order Anura; family Ranidae; genus Rana; species Rana temporaria. Next base: position 476,433,300 of record NC_053489.1, on the reverse strand, counting down.
GAGGAATTCAAACCAGACTCTGAATTTCAGTGACTGTAACTAAGAATCTAATTTGGTTACCATCAACTTTCTGTGTGTTGACTACACTGGAACATTGTCTGACATCGAATGGCCTCTTTCGTGTACTTGGATTAAATTAGTCACATCCCTAGCAATCGAAACTGCTGAAAACTGATAAGGATCCAGGGAAGGTTTGCCCATATGTCTTATGATTAAAGGAAGTGTAATATTTGCTTTGTACGTGACTATTTGCACCAATCAGTTACTATGAATGTGGTTTGACATATGCCTAAGTCCATGACCGATGACATGCAGTATGTGGCCAATTGTTTTTGTTCTTGGCAGTTTAAAACAAGTACCCGCTTGTATTTGTTCTACTCTACACTGGCCAGAACAAGAAAAATATGACTTGTATATTGTGAGCTCAGTTTTAGAATGATTTAGAAATACATATGCAAGAACTATGCGTGTGTGTATTGCTTTTATATAATATGTATTTTTTTTTTTTTCTAATTAAAAAAAAATATTAAAATAGAAAAAAAATGACTGTAAGGCCCCGTACTCTCGGCAGAATTCAGCCAGAAACTCGATCGGAGCTGAATTCTGCCGAGAAACCCGGCCGTGTGTACACTTTTGGCCGAGGAAGCCGACGAGTTCCTCGACGAGCCAAATAGAGAACATGTTCTCTATTTCCTCGTTGTTCAATGAGGAAAGTTGGCTCGCCGAGATCCTCGGCGGCTTCACACAGAACTCGACGAGCAAAACGATGAGTTTTGCCCGTCGAGTTCCTCGGACGTGTGTACGGGGCCTCAGTAGTTACCATCTAGTAGATTTCCCAGTCTACACACTCATCCTTTAACCCAGGGAAGTGCTGCACCCAAATAAAATGGGTTCTATGGGCACTTTCAAGTCAAGTCAAGTCACATTCATATATTGTCTACTGTCATCCACGCCCTCCTCCACCCTTTGTCTTTTTTCTCCTGTCATTCTGTTACCTACCCTACCCAGATCCACAGTAGCTTCCAAGTATGGCAGACAGCTCCTGATATTATATTAGAATTATTTAGTATTTTGTCTTATTTTTAGTCTTATTAGAAGCAATATTTAAAGGGTAACTCAACTTTTGTGAGAAGAAAAATAGCAAATATATATATATATATATATATATATATATATATATATATATACATATACAGTGGAACCTCGGATTGCGAGTAACACGGTTAACGAGCGTTTCGCTATACGAGCACTGTATTTTTAAAAATCGTAACCCGGTTTGCGAGTGTTGTCTCACAAAACGAGCACGATTCAGGCCAAAGCGGTGTGCAGTACCGCATTTGGCCTGAGGTGGGGGGCGCCTATATATACAGTGGAACCTCGGATTACGAGCACAATCCGTTTCAGGAGAATGCTCGTAATCCAAAGTACTTGCATATCAAAGCGAGTTTCCCCATTGAAGTCAATGGAAACGAAAATAATTTGTTCCGCATTGACTTCAATGGCATGCAATACTGCATGCGGCCAGAGGTGGGGGGAGACCGGAGAGCCTCGGAAACGGACGTATAGGCCAGGGGACACCTCGGCTGACCTCAGCAAACCTCAGAAAGACTCTGTTCCCGGGCCTTTCCGAACGGTGTTGATCGGCTGCGATTGCTGCAGTTCGGCTCTGCTTGGATCCAGCCCCCCCCCACCTCAAGCCAAACATGGTACTGCACACCGTTTTGACCTGAATCATGCTCGTTTTGCGAGACAACGTTGATCTCCTCCCTTATCTGTTTTTATTTTAATCTCCTCTCCCTTCACGTAATGCATCAACAGGTGCCCAGGTGAATGTAGTTGTTCCTACTCGGGGCAACATAAATAGATGTATAACTATGTACGAGGTGGGTAGGGCTGGGGGATGGTTGGTAAGGGAGGGTCGATTGGGGCAAGTTAATGCACTGTGTGTACACATTTTATGGATTGTACTTAAATATTTGGAATGCTTATTTTATACCTTTTGTAAGAACACTTGTCTTGATAAATTTCAGAAAACAATAAAGAGATATAAGATAGAAAAAGGTAAGGCAGTGAGGGGGGCGACACAAGTTAATGGGGTGAGGACACTAGTGTCAACAGGTGAAAAGGATCTGAGGAGTGTGTGTGAAGACATTAAAGTGGGTGACTGAGAACTATAATGTAGGGGGACTGAGGACATTAAAGTGTGGGAGCTGAGTACAATAAAGTGGGGGGAGCTGAGGACAATAAAGTGGGAAAAGCTGAGGACTGGAATGTGGGGGACTGAGCATTGTAATGTGGGGGGCTGAGGACATTAAAGTGGGGGGAGCTGAGGACTGTAATGTAGGGGGTGGGCTAAGGACATTAAAGTGGGGGGGCTGAGGACATTAAAGTGGGGGCCGAGGACTGTAATGTGGGGGAGGGGGCTAAGGACATTAAAGTAGGGAGGCTGAGGACTGTGTTGTGGGGGGGTTGAGGACTGTTGTGGGTGGGGTTGAGGACGGTGATGTGGGGGGGGCTGAGAAATGTAATGTGGAGGGCAATAAGGACAGTAAAGTGAAGGGGGCTGAGGACAGTGATGTGGGGGGATAATGTAAATAGGGGCAGGACAGTACTGTAGGGGAGGTGGGTTGATGTTAGGGAAGTGGGAGAACACTACTGTGAAAGGGGAGGAGGGGGGTAATGTAAATGAGTTCAGATCTATGTATATGCATTAGGTGCGCACGTCATGGGTAGTGCAGCCCATTTTAATGGGCTGTACTACCTGCAAGAAACACGGATAGAGAAGTCCTTGGCCTTTTTTTCAAAAACCGCGCCGCACCAAGCAGCATGGTGCTGCAGCAACATATGGTTTGGCACATGCAAAAATCCGCCATGAGTACCAACATGATATTCAGACCTCTGCTGGAAGAAAATTTTACTGATCGGACCTCGTGAATTTTGATTCAAAACTTCTGCTGTATATTGTGACATATTTGAAATGTATTCATGTAGACTTGGAAAAATACTCAGAGGCCCACTCTGAGAAGTTGAAATAACGATGGGCAAAGTAGTACTTACCTACCTCCTTTATGCTTTGTTTCACTAGTAATAGGGCTTGGGTTCCCCACCTCCCACCATGAGAGCTGTTTTTTTTCAAAGATGATAATATTTTTATACAGCACAATGAGGCACATATGCTATGATCTTGATCCTGTGCATATGGCATATAGCATTACACTTATTTGTAGAATTATTTTTTTTTCTCCTACGAAATATCTCAGTTTAGAAATGAGATCTCCCTGGAACGCACTGGTGACATAGTCTTCCCAGGGGGCACATGTGAGACCCTGGCTGCATCACCAGTGTCTTACTATACCAGGAGGTGGTCAGTAATTCAGTAAACAAATACATTTTTTTTTTATATGACTTAAAGTGGAACTTCACTCTCTATCAACATTAACTATATTTAATGGGGCAGATGGATTCCAAGGAGTAAATGCTACATGAATAATTTGCCCTTACTCAGGTGGCCACGGGCAGAAATGCTAGGGGGGGGGGGGGTCAAAGTGATTTCTCAGCAAAATAAAAAATGGAGACATGGATGGGTCAGTGAGCTTACTTTGAATATTAAAAATGAATAAAATAGCATGTTTGGTTTGTAGAGCTCAGATATAGTATAGTTCCACTCTAAGGATGTTTTTAGGTCGGCATACATAGCCGCATGCCCCTGGGATTCTTAGCTTTGGGGGTGGAAATGTCCACTTTGTTATTAATAATTTAAAGCATAATGAATTGATAATCTTCACAAAAGGCAAGGTGTGATCTCTGTATAGGCAGATCCAGGGAGCAGGTCAACGCAATCTGTAAACTAAAAATGCTATCCAGCAAACTCTGCAAATGTGCTGATATCATAAACGTTGCTTTGTTTACCTTAAAGCACGTTATCCTATAATAGTTAAAGCGTAGGTTCCGCGACCAATTGTTTTTTTTTTTATACATCTCAATTGAGTACTCACTTGTTAGGCGATTTAAAACAGCCGCCGTACGTTTTCTTAGAAAAGATAACCTTATATAATCTGATCTAGGCATTTTCCATTTTGCTCGTGGGCATGGTGAAGCCCACTTTCAATTACTTCCTGGAAGTGGTGAATGTCCTTCTCTAAAATGGCGTCAGGCGTTGCTTCTTTGTTGAAAATCTTGCGGGATTGGATGGACGGCGTTCGCAGTGTATCTTGAGAAGCACGAAAATGTGCTCCCAGTACACACTGCGGCGAGCACCCAGACGCCTACTCCCGCGGGAGGGGAAACCAGGAAGTCCTAAAAAATAAGGTATTTATATGTCAGATTAAAAATTCATGGGTCATTTGTCTATGCTAGTTGTGCAAGGAAGCGGACAAAATAGACTTGTAATTTGGGTGAACCTCCGCTTTAATATATACTGTCACTGACAGTGCCAAACATCAGTCTGAATATTCCAGAACAGTGGGTGATAGGAATATAAAATGCAATTAAAAGGAAACCTTTCACAAGAGAAAACGGAAGGAATGCCATTGCTCCTTTTGAAAATGATGAGTGCCTGGTTGCCACGCCGACTCGTAAGCTTCATAACAAGTTTTCAGATAAGAACACCTGACTTTTATTTGACTTTCCTGAACTGAACACTTAGGCCCCTTTCAGACGTGTGGACCGTATGTCCGCATTTTCATCCATCCGTAGCGGATGAAAACGGGACATACATTGGTCCCTATGTGATTGCGGGTGTCAGCGGATGACTATCCGCTGACACCCGTAATCACCCGCCTCTGCAAAGCTCCGCAAAATTGGACGGAAGAAAATCCTATTTTTCTTCCGTCTGGCGGATCGTATCGGGTGAACACGGACATACGGTCCGTGTTCATCCGATCCCCCCCATAGGGGAGAGCGGAGAAAAGACAGGGCGGTCCCTGCACAGTGTGCGGGGACTGCCCTGTCAGGCGACAGCTCGTCGGGGATTTTACGGAGGATCCCCGCTGAGCTTGACGGACACACGGAGGCGGATCATTGCTGATCCGCCCCGTGTAAAAAGGGCCCTTAATTACAAGTCAGTGCCTTGGAAAGTAGAAGCCATCAGGTCAGCATAACAGCCAGGCAGCTAGTATTTTCAGCAATAGTAACCCCCAAATTTCTCTAATGCAAAACACAATTAGAATTCCTTAATCCACGATGGGCTTTAAGCCCTGGGTCACACTGGTGCGTTTTGACATGCGATTTGACATGTCAAATCGCATGTCAAATCGGCGGCATTTGCTGGCAATAGCACTGTCCTAATCGGTGCGACACCGCATCTGCAGCGCTGCGCCGATTTCAAAAAGTCGTTTCTGTACTACTTTTTGCGATTTTTGGCCCACGATTGACATTGACATCTGTGTATAAACCCGCACAGATTTCTCTGTAATCGCGGCTGAGATCGGGACTGACAGGCGGGAATGAAAACGTGCGAGTTCAGCTGAACTTTCACGGCTTCATTCCCGCAGCCCAGTGTGAACCTGGGATAAAGGGATAGTTCACCTTTACCACAAAAATGCCTATGTAGATGAGGGGCATCTGTAGATAAAAAAAAACTGTGTAGCACTGACTAAAGTTGAATTAAGCTCTTTCTATAGGTGTAGGCCATTTACATACTTTATGAAGCCTGACTGGAATACTCCTAGGACATTGCTAAGTGAGGCCTAGTCATCACTGCTCTCCTCCACCACCACATGAGTGAGCTCTCAAATGCTGAGGTCAGAGCTACTGCATCAGGGGAGAGAAAGAGTATGAGAGGGGGTTTGAATCAGAGAAAGAGTGTACTCCTGTGGTGGTGGAGGTAATCAGTGACGACTAGGCCTCACTTAGCAACGTCCTGGGTGTACTTAGCAACGTCCAGGTATTCCAGTCAGACTTCACAAGGTATGTAAATGGCCTAACTATACCAAGGTTATTATTCATCTTTAGTCAAAGCTGCATAGGTTTTTTAAATCTACAAACACTCCTTACCTGCATAGGCATTTTTTTTTGTAAAGGTAAACAATCCTTTTAAAGGCTAAGTTCACCTTTTCTAGAAAATAGCTTATGCAGTCAAACGGATGCTAATAGATTTAATAAAACTGTGCAGCTTTGTAAAATGTTCTTTTATTTGGGCCGCACAGAAGCCTGGCCTAAAACGTCTAGTTAGCAACCCTCCATGTACTGGCTTGTTTCTACGACAGGAAAATTATTGGTCTTTGTTTCTGTTATGCTGGTGTTCCATCAGAATCGTAAACCTGTCAGATTAGATAACGGATGTGATGTTCTGTCAGCTGCGCATGCGTTCCACAGCTACCAGGGTTACTAATCTGACAGAACACATGCAGTCAGAAGAAGGCAGCGGACATCTTAGTACACCCAGCTACGTCTTGAAGAAGGCAGCGGACATCTTAGTACACCCAGCTACGTCTTGAATTTAAGAGTAATTTTTAGCAATAAAGTGAGCGTATATAAATAAATATAGTATATTGACATCCGTGATGCTGTTGCATGTTTAATTTTGAAAGCCTAAATGTTTATAGCTGAGCAGTGCGGGGTGTACCAACATGGCCTCCGCCACCTTCCTACTGCTGGTGTACAGCTTCTTTCAAAATATATCAATATAACATAAAAACAGCATCACACATACTATATTAATTTATATCCACTCAGTTTATTGCTAAAATTACTCTGAAATTCAAGACTTAGCTGGGTGTAGTAAGATGTCCGCTGCGCCTTCTTCTGACTGCAGGTGTTCTGTCACATGAGAAAACTCAGTAGCTGTGGATACAGCTGATGGAACGTCACTTCCGTTACCAAATCTAACGGGTTGCCGATTCTGACGGACCACTCGCAGTGAATATCCAACGGTTTACCTATCCTAGCAACACATGGGGGGTTTCTAACTAGGAATTTGTCAGCCAGGCTTCAGGGGAAGCCCAAATGGCCTACAGGTATGACAATATTATTATTGAACCTTTGACAAAACTGCCTAATATTCTGAATACCCACTTTGGCCACATAACTGCATGGGCTATTTTCGAAAAAAGGTGAAGTTAGCCTTTTAAGCGTTTAAAACATCACATTGGTAGCTTGGCTCTGTGTTTCCTATTGACACTGCAATGTCATCTGCTAAACACAATGCAGAAAGTCTCAGATGGCCCACAAGCTAGAACAGAGTTGAATTACATAATGACATTTACTAAACCTTATTAGAAAACAATATAACACATCTATATTTGACCACAAAGCACTGATTATATCCATTTATTTCACTGCATTAGTCAGCAGGAGAGGACTCTCACAGAGTGATTCATTTATCAAATGTTTTATCTTCAAAGAGGGTTTAATTTCCTCTTTAGTGCTGATCCTCAGTAAGGAGCATCAGATATTAAAACTTTTTATTGTATCAGTGCTCTCACATATATTGGCAGCGGACGATGATCATGGATATTTGACTTTCTCTTTGGTTTGGGCTATGTAGATGGAAGGAATAGATGTCTAGTCTCTATAAATGCTATATAAAAGCATTTTTCATACTTTTAGATATTCACATTAGCACTTAACGACCGCCGCATGTACATATACGTCCACAGAATGGCACGTACAGGCATATGGGCGTACATGTATGTCCCCACCTTTCCGCGGGTCGGGGGTCCGATCGGGACCCCCCCCCCCCCGGTACATGCGGCGTTCGGTAACCCGCGGGGAGCGATCCGGGACAAGGGCGCGGCTATTCGTTTCTAGCCGCCCCCTCGCGATTGCTCCCGGAGCTGAAGAACGGGGAGAGCCGTATGTAAACACGGCTTCCCCGTGCTTCACTGTGTCGGCTGCATCGATCGAGTGATCCCTTTTATAGGGAGACACGATCGGTTACATCAGACCTACAGCCACACCCCCCTACAGTTGTAAACACACACTAGGTGAACCCTAACTCCTTCAGCGCCCCCAGTGGTTAACTCCCAAACTGCAACTGTCATTTTCACAATAAACAATGCAATTTAAATGCATTTTTTGCTGTGAAAATGACAATGGTCCCAAAAATGTGTCAAAATTGTCCGAAGTGTCTGCCATAATGTCGCAGTCACGAAAAAAAATCGCTGATCGCCGCCATTAGTAGTAAAAAAATAATAATAAAACTATCCCCTATTTTGTAAACGCTATAAATTTTGCGCAAACCAATCGATAAACGCTTATTGCGATTTTTTTTACCTAAAATAGGTAGAAGAATACGTATCGGCCTAAACTGAGGAAAAAAAATGTATATATGTTTTTGGGGGATATTTATTATAGCAAAAAGTAAAAAATATTGATTTTTTTTCAAAATTGTCGCTCTATTTTTGTTTATAGCGCAAGAAATAAAAACCGCAGAGGTGATAAAATACCACCAAAAGAAAGCTCTATTTGTGGGAAAAAAAGGACGCCAATTTTTTTTGGGAGCCACGTCGCACGACCGTGCAATTGTCTGTTAAAACGACGCAGTGCAGAATCGCAAAACCTGGCCTGGGCATTTAGATGCCAGTCCGGGGCTTAAGTGGTTAAAGTGGTTGTAAAGTTATTTTTTTTAATTTTACCTACAGGTAAGCCTATAATAAGGCTTACCTGTAGGTAAAAAAAATATTCCCCTGAATCCAGTGGCGCATGCACACAGGGGATTTTCAGCTTAAGGCCCGGCAGCCGCCGGACCTTGCCGGAAAGAAGTCTCCCACGCTCATGCGCGGGAGTGACGACATCGTGGCACTGGAGCCGCGATACCCCGAAGACATGCCGAGGCGAAATGTCAGCTGCCTCGTGTGGACCGGGATGGACACCGACGCCTTGTTTATAAAGCGCCAACAGTTTGCACAGCGCTTTACAACATGAGGGCAGACAGTACAGTTACAATACAATTCAATACAGGAGGAATCAGAGGGTCCTGATCGTTAGAGCTTACATTCTAGAATATTTATAAGCCTTTATACCAGTGTTAATTTCATTTTAGTTTTAGTCCCATTTTAGTCTTCTGCAATTGTTTTAGTCGACTAAATCTCCAGGACAATTTAGTCAACTAAAACCTCCAGTACATTTTAGTAGACTAAAATAATTTTTCTCGACTAAAAATAATTTTAGTCATCTAAAATCGAATGGGTGTAGTTAAATTGTAATGCAGTATTTAAGCATTTCTCTACAATTTCCAAACTCATTATATACTGTTGGACTGAAAAATCTAATATGTTATTATTTATGGTATTGAGGTATGTACATTAGTGTTCATTTTGACATCATATTTCAATTTTGTTTTACTCTTATGCCACGTACACACGATCATTTTTCGGCATGAAAAAAAACTTTGTTTTTCAGCATGTCCAAAAAAACGAAGTTTTTCCAACTTTATCATTAAAAACGACATTGCCCACACACCATCGTTTAAAAAAAATTATGAACAAAGCGTGGTGACTTACGACGGCACTCTAAAGGGGAAGTTCTATTCGCCTTTGGGCTGCTTTAGCTGATTCCGTGTTAGTAAAAGACGATTCATGCTTTTTTGTCTGTTACAGCGTGATGAATGTGCTTACTCCATTATGAATGGTAGTTTTACCTGAATGAGCGCTCCCGTCTCATAACTTGCTTCTGAGCATGCGCGGGTTTAAAATGTAGTTTTAGCCCACACACGATAATTTTTTACTACACGAAAAACTAAATTTTTTCAGAAGCCGAAAAATGATGTGTAGCCCACACACGATCATTTTAAATGACGTTTTTAAAAACGTAGTTTTTTTTTTAATGTCGAAAAATGATCGTGTGTACGCGGCATTAGTCTTTTTGACTAAAATGGCATTTTAGTCTTAGTCCCATTTTAGTCTTCGTCCTCTTTTAGTCATCTCAATTGTTTTAGTTTTAGTCATATTTTAGTAGACTAAGGGCCCTTTCACATGTACGGATCCCTTTCTCATTCGCTTGCTCAGCGGGGATCGCTCCGTTGATCCCCACTGATCCGGCAGATGACAGGGACCCCCCTGTCAAATCTCCGCTCTCCTCTGTGGGGGGATCGGATGAACACGGACTGTCTGTCCGTGTTCATCCTATCCAATCCGCAGATGGATGTAAAAATAGGATTTTCCTCCGTCTGCAGAATTGGAGCATAGCGGACACTGATGAGATCGCTGACACCCGCTATCCCATAGGGATACATGTATGTCCGTATTTCATCCGAAAATGGAGGGATGAAATACAGACATACAGGTCCGCTGGTGGGAAAGTGCCTCAAAATGTTTTAGTCTGTTTTAGTCTACGAAATTAACACTGCTTTATAATAGTGTTCCCATATTCAGTATAAGCCCTTGTTTACATTGTACCAACTTATAAGTCGCTCCCTATTTCCGGCAATCATGCTGTTCACATCGGTGCTACGTCGACTCTGCGGTGCCGTATCGATTTGAAAAAGTAGTTTCTGGACTACTTTTGGTGATTTCGGGTGCGACTTGCATTGACATCTGAGCATTAAGTCGCACAGATGTCTTCCAAGTCGCACTGACATGCGACTTTAAAATCGTGCAATTTCAGATGAAGTCGCTCAATTTCAAAGCTGCAGTCAATGTGAACGAGGGCTTATGGATTGAAAGGTCTTTATACACAACAGTTGACTGTTTGCTAGCTTTGGGTGAACAGTGAATGGTGCCTCTTGTCTTTCTGTAACTGGAAGTGCCTGAAACTACATGGAAGGATTACCAAGTATTATTTTTTAAAAGCTGCAAATAAAAAAAATAAAAAGTAAAAAATTAGACTTTAAATAAAAATGAGCATGCAAATCGTCTAGAAGACTTTAGTGATTGGGTTTACCTGTACTTTACCAATCATCTCAAAATAGGTACCCTGTTTCCCCAAAAATAAGACCTACCCTGAAAAGAAGACCTAGCGTTATTTTCCAGGAAGGCTGCAATATAAGCCCTATCCCGAAAATAAGCCCTAGTTAAAAATGCTTATAAATTCCTATAATCCACTATATTACAGTAGTGTACAATGTGTGTGTTTCTGTAATATAATTGCGGGGAAGAGAGCTCCGGCAGGTAACAGAAGTGCAGAGCGGCGCTATAACAAATGTATTTGGCACAATTATATTACAGAAACGCACACATTGTACATTATATACTACTGTAATAGAGTGGATTATTGTACAAGCATTTTAACTCAGTTCACACTGGGGGTTCCTGACAGGTAGGGAGGGAGAGGGGGAGAGAAGACAGCACATTACATGGTAAGACCTACCCCGAAAATAAGCCCTACTGTGTCTTTTGTTGGCATAATTAATATAAGACCCTTGCTTATTTTCGGGGAAACACGGTATGTGAAAATTGTAAAATTCCTCTAAATGGGTGCGATCGCATGCCTTTCATAGTTTCATATACATGACTGAATATAAGCAGAAATTCATGCTTATTCTCTAACCTGCCCTGTAATAATAACACATGTTGAATCGCTGGCTTTAGTAAAAATGGACACAACATCATAAATGAAATACATCTCTGCACACATTTCCTTTATTTGAAGATGAAAGTGTGGTGGTTAATTGCTGGGAAGCTGAAAAAAAAAAAAAAAAAAGACAACTTTATTTCTGAACGTTGCACTAGAGCAGTGATGGCGAACGCGTGGCACGCGTGCCGCTCCCGGCACGGCAAGCTGTTTTGGTGGGCACGCGGTGACAATGCAGAAATGTCAAAGAAAAAAAAATTAAATCGTCAACCGCAACTAGAAACTACATTTCCCACACTACCCTGTGCTAGCGGTGACGTGTCCGAGTGGGCGTAACTTAGAATGAGCGCCCGGAGGTCACGTGTTAGCTTGCTACCCAATGAAAGCTCTCAGATCATCCACTGCCTGACGTGCTGCTGGGCGTGACTGGGAGCATGAGGAGAAGACGCACGGCGGTAAAGAGCTGCAAGACTCGTGAAGCCATCTTCTTCATTGCGCAGTTTGATTCAGCTGCAGACAAAGGTAAGAATACTTATTACTCGAATACTATTTAGACATGGGATACCTGGGTCGTTTTATGGGTTGCCCTGCTAACATCACCCAATCTAAAATGTAAAATTTTGCTGAACAATTACTTTAGCTAATCTCGCTGGTGGGTGTTCTGACAGTTGCTGACTGACTTGGGAAACTTTGTTCTGCAAACATATTACCCCCCTCATTGCTGTTATTGGGTCTAGTTGTCCTTTGCAAACATATTACCCCCCTCATTGCAAATGACACCTATGCCCAATAACAGCAATGAGGGAGGTAATATGTTTGCAAATGACACCTAGGCCCAAAAACAGCAATGAGGGAGGTAATATGTTTGCAAATGACACCTAGGCCCAAAAACAGCAATGAGGGAGGTAATATGTTTGCTGTTATTGGGCATAGGTGTCATTTGCAAACATATTACCTCCCTCATTGCTGTTATTGGGCATAGGTGTCATTTGCAATGAGGGGGGTAATATGTTTGCAAATGACACCCAGGCCCAATAACAGCAATGAGGGGGGTAATATGTTTGCAAAGGACACCCAGGCCCAATAAAAGCAATGAGGGGGGTAATATGTTTGCAAATGACACCCAGGCCCAATAAAAGCAATGAGGGGGGTAATATGTTTGCTGTTATTGGGCCTAGGTGTCATTTGCAAACATATTACCCCCCTCATTGCTGTTATTGGGTCTAGGTGTCCTTTGCAAACATATTACCCCCCTCATTGCAAATGAGGGGGGTAATATGTTTGCAAATGACACCTAGGCCCAATAACAGCAATGAGGGGGGTAATATGTTTGCAAATGACACCTAGGCCCAAAAACAGCAATGAGGGAGGTAATATGTTTGCTGTTATTGGGCATAGGTGTCATTTGCAAACATATAACCCCCATCATTGCTGTTATTGGGCCTGTGTCCTGGCCTATGGACAACAATGACACACTTTTTTTTTTTTTTTCATTTTAGCCCTTTGGATTCTTCTTTGCAATTCTTGTAGAATCTACAGCAGCTTCCAGACCCAGCAGAGCGGTGTCAGCAGCGGCACAGCGCGACTTCTTGTTTCACAGGACATTGGACGATTTGAGCTTATATCTGTCTACATTAAAAAAAGTAAGTTGCTAAGGGTCACATCTGGCCCCCGGGCTACGGTAGTTTCCTGTGTCCCTATGGACAACAATGAAAACATATTTTTTTTTTCATTACAGCCCTCTCTCCGGGATTCTACTTTGCAAATCTTGTAGAATGTACAGCAGCTTTCAGACCCAGCAGAGCGGTGTCAGCAGCGGCACAGCACGCCTTGTTGTTTCACAGGACATTGGACGATTTGAGCTTATATCTGTCTACATTACAGAAACGTAAGTTGCTAAGGGTCACATCTGGCCCCCGGGCTATGGTAGTTTCCTGTGTCCCTATGGACAACAATGAAAACATTTTTTTTTTTTCATTACAGCCCTCTCTTTGGGATTCTTCTTTGCAATTCAGAATCTACAGCAGCTTCCAGACCCAGCATAGCGGTGTCAGCAGCGGCACAGCGCGACTTCTTGTTTCACAGGATATTGGACGATGTATATCTGTCTACAAAACCGTGAGTTGTTCTACCTTTTTTGTGAAATGTTGCAATAATATTTTTGGTATAGGTAGGTAGGGATAGATTTGTATTGGGTGCTTCATCCATCCTTATTTTATACATTTTGTGTTTTTTGTAGACATGAACAACCAAAAATGAGTACATCAAAAAAAGCAAAATTAAAAACAGATAGTGGAAGATCATTCCAAGAGACCTGGACACAGTCATTTGGAGTGATTGAACGCAATGGGAAAGCGTTATGTGTTCTGTGTAGTGAAAGTGTGGTATCTCGCACATCTAGTGTCAAACGTCATTTTGATACCAACCACAAAAGTGTTGCCGAACTTGGTGTAGCTGAAAGAAAAGAGTTTCTTGATGGGAAATTGAAGAGATATCACTGCCAGTATCGTAGTTTTTGCAACTATCTTTCTAAAACAAATTATCTGGCAAATGCCAGCTTTGAAATTTCACTGTGCATAGCAAAACATGGAAAGCCCCTCTCTGATGGCGATTTTATCAAAACGGCCATGTTGGCTGTGAGTAATTCCCTTTTTCATGAATTTCCAAACAAGGACAAAATTAAGCAACGAATCTCTGAAATGCCACTTAGCAGAAATACTGTTAAAGATAGAGTCCTGCGTATGGCAAGTGATGTTAGTCAGCAGCTCACCACTGACTTACAAAAGGCAGCCTGTTACTCCATGTGCTTGGATGAAAGCACAGACATAAATAATCATGCAAGGCTAGCAGTAATTTTGCGTTATGCTGTTGGTGACACCATGAGAGAGGAGCTCATGAAACTGTTGTCTTTGCCTGGAAGAACACAAGGGATAGATATCTACAATGCTGTGATGGAGGCTTTTGTCTCACAAGACATAAGGCCAGAAAAAGTGGTTTCAGTTACTAGTGACGGGGCACCTTCCATGGTGGGGGTAACATCTGGTTTCATACAGTTTTTTGTCAAAGAAGCAAAGCACCCAGTCATTCAATTTCATTGTATTATACATCAAGAAGCTCTTTGTGCCAAGGAAAGCAGCAAAATATTAGACGATATCCTCAAGGATGTCACAAAAATGGTGAATTACATCATGGCTCGTGCTCTTAATTTTCGACAGTTTCAAGCACTTCTTGATGAGGTACAGGCACAGTATAATACTTTACTTATGTACAATAATGTACGATGGCTAAGCAGAGGACGGGTCTTGGAGAGATTTGTAGCCTGTTTGGATGAAATTGCAAAGAAGAATCCAAAGGGCTAAAATGAAAAAAACAAAAATGTGTCATTGCATCTTTAAAAATGCCCAGCAATGGCATCTTTAATAATGCCCAGGCAAGGCATCTTTACCAATGCCCAGCCAAGGCATCTTTAAAAATGCCCAGCAATGGCATCTTTAATAATGCCCAGGCAAGGCATCTTTACCAATGCCCAGCCAAGGCATCTTTAAAAATGCCCAGCAATGGCATCTTTAATAATGCCCAGGCAAGGCATCTTTACCAATGCCCAGCCAAGGCATCTTTACCAATGCCCAGACAAGGCATCTTTACCAATGCCCAGCCAAGGCATCTTTAAAAATGCCCAGCAATGGCATCTTTAATAATGCCCAGGCAAGGCATCTTTACCAATGCCCAGCCAAGGCATCTTTAAAAATGCCCAGCAATGGCATCTTTAATAATGCCCAGGCAAGGCATCTTTACCAATGCCCAGCCAAGGCATCTTTAAAAATGCCCAGCAATGGCATCTTTAATAATGCCCAGGCAAGGCATCTTTACCAATGCCCAGCCAAGGCATCTTTAAAAATGCCCAGCAATGGCATCTTTAATAATGCCCAGGCAAGGCATCTTTACCAATGCCCAGCCAAGGCATCTTTAAAAATGCCCAGCCAAGGTATCTTTAAAAATGCCCACTGCTCTGCTGGGTCTGGAAGCTGCTGTAGATTCTAATCTACAAGAATTGCAAAGAAGAATCCAAAGGGCTAAAATGAAAAAAACAAAAATGTGTCATTGCATCTTTACCAATGCCCAGCCAAGGCATCTTTACCAATGCCCAGACAAGGCATCTTTACCAATGCCCAGCCAAGGCATCTTTAAAAATGCCCAGCAATGGCATCTTTAATAATGCCCAGGCAAGGCATCTTTACCAATGCCCAGCCAAGGCATCTTTAAAAATGCCCAGCAATGGCATCTTTAATAATGCCCAGGCAAGGCATCTTTACCAATGCCCAGCCAAGGCATCTTTAAAAATGCCCAGCCAAGGTATCTTTAAAAATGCCCACTGCTCTGCTGGGTCTGGAAGCTGCTGTAGATTCTAATCTACAAGAATTGCAAAGAAGAATCCAAAGGGCTAAAATGAAAAAAACAAAAATGTGTCATTGCATCTTTACCAATGCCCAGCCAAGGCATCTTTACCAATGCCCAGACAAGGCATCTTTACCAATGCCCAGCCAAGGCATCTTTAAAAATGCCCAGCAATGGCATCTTTAATAATGCCCAGGCAAGGCATCTTTACCAATGCCCAGCCAAGGCATCTTTAAAAATGCCCAGTCATGGCATCTTTAATAATGCCCAGGCAAGGCATCTTTACCAATGCCCAGCTAAGGCATCTTTACCAATGCCCAGCCAAGGCATCTTTAATAATGCCCAGCAATAGATCATTAGACTCATCCTCTGCTTATGTTCAATAATGTCTTTTAGCTATGCAAAGTATACTGTGCCTGTACCCATCACAGCATTGTAGATCTCTATCCCTTGTGTAAGCAAATGCATCTTTACCAATGCCCAGCCAAGGCATCTAATGCCCAGCCAAGGCATCTTTACCAATCTTTACCAATGCCCAGACAAGGCATCTTTAAAAATGCCCAGCAATGGCATCTTTAAAGATGCCTTACCAAGGCATCTTTAATAATGCCCAGCAAAGCCATCTTTGGAAATGCCCAGCAAAGCCATCTTTGGAAATGCCCAGCAAAGCCATCTTTGGAAATGCCCAGCAAAGCCATCATTGGAAATGCCCAGCAAAGCCATCTTTGGAAATGCCCAGCAAAGCCATCTTTGGAAATGCCCAGCAAAGCCATCTTTGGAAATGCCCAGCAAAGTCATCTTTGAAAATGCCCAGCAAAGTCATCTTTGAAAATGCCCAGCAAAGTCATCTTTGAAAATGGCCAGCAAAGTCATCTTTGAAAATGCCCAGCAAAGTCATCTTTGAAAATGCCCAGCAAAGCCATCTTTGGAAATGCCCAGCAAAGCCATCTTTGAAAATGCCTAGCAAAGGCATCCTTACCAGCGATCAGCAAAGGCATCTTTACCAGCGATCTGCAAATGTATCCTTATCCAAAAATACATGCACAAGTACAGTTGTTGAGAATCTTTTTCAATAAAAAAAAAATGTTTAATAGAAAGCTCTGTTATTGTGTTTTTCTTTTAAAACAAAAGCTGTTAATTAGTTTGGACAAGTGTACGAGTTGATTTTTCTAAACGAAAACCTTGGTATTCATGTTTAATTGCAGTGTTGGCACTTCAAAAAAAAATTAGGTTTTGTGTTGGAGTTTGGGCACTCGGGCTCAAAAAGGTTCGCCATCACTGCACTAGAGTAATGTTCCATTAGCATCATTTGCTGTTTACGTTAAAACTCTGGTGGGAAAAGATGGAGCCAGACAAACAATTTGGCCGTAGCTGCTGTGAGGAAGAGAATTGTCAGGGCAGTAGTGTTGCCTTTATCATTGTAATTTGTCTGTTACCCTTCAGTGTACACCAGAGAGTTTGTTCTAGGGGCGGGATAGCGTTTACTGATATACTGGAGGCTGTTTTATTCATTTTTTAGGCTTTTATTGCAGCAATTTGTATACCTGGCTAACGAGTGAAGTGCTGTACAAGCTCTTTGAAAAATAAGATGTTTAAAGTGTGCCTATTTTCTTCAGGAAATAGCACAATAATGGGAATTTTATAGGGTTTTGTAAATATCTTTTCTCTTTTTATTATTTATTTATATATTACTTAGTGTTGTCAAATTACGCAGTGCTTTACATATATATTGTACATTCACATAAGTCCCTGTGCTCAAGGAGCTTACAATCTTAAAGCGGGGGTTCACCCAAAAAAAAAATTCTAACATTACATTGAGCCGAGTTGTGAGAATGACATTAGGCTGTGTTTTTTTTATTTCCTTGCCGTACATACCGTTTTATCTATATTTTCACCGCGGCTTCCGGGTATGTAATCTGCGGGACTGGGCGTTCCTATTCACTAAGGATGAGCTCCGGCGTGTTCGCATAGAACACGTGCAGAGCCCGCCAGGAAGTCGGCACCTGCGCTGCGCTAATCACAGCCAGGCAGACATTGTCCGATGCTCGGCTGCAGAGGGAAATGTCTGCCTGGCTGTGATTAGCGCAGCGCGGGTGCCGACTTCCTGGCGGGCTCTGCAAGTGTTCTATGCGAACACGCCGGAGCTCATCCTTACTATTCACATGTTAATTGATTGACATGCTTCCGACCGGCGCATACATCGCGTCACGAGTTGCCGAAATAAGCCGAACATCGGTGCGCAGGCGCCGTATAGAGCCGACTCGCAGTCCGGCTTCTTTCGGCAACTCGTGACGCGCTGTATGCGCCGGTTGGAAGCATATCAATCAATTAACATGTGAATAGGAATGCCCAGTCCCGCAGATTACATACCCGGAAGCCGCGGTGAAAATATGGATAAAACGGTATGTACGGCAAGGAAATAAAAAAAAACAGCCTAATGTCATTCTCACAACTCGGCTCAATGTAATGTTAGAATTTTTTTTTTGGGTGAACCCCCCGCTTTAAGATCCCTGACACATACATACACATACTAGGGCCAATTTAGACAGGAGCCAATTAAACTACCAGCATCAGACCCCTTTCACACTGGGGCGTTTTTTCAGGCGCTTTTGGGCTAAAAATAGCGCCTGTAAAGCACTTGAAAAAAGCCTCCCCTGCCCAGCCCGAGTGCTTTCACACTGGGGTGGTGCGCTTGCAGGACATTAGAAAAAGTTCTGCAGGCAGCGTCTTTGGGTCAGTGGAAGAGCGGTGTATACACAACTCCTCCACCGCCCCGTCCATTGAAATCAATGGGCAGCGCTGCCGAAGCGCCTGAAAAGCGATTAGCCATCAGTGCTTTCCGGGCGCATTTCTTCGGCCGCTAGGGGGAGTTAAATGCACATCGCTAGCGGCTGAAAAGCTTTGCTAAAACAACGGTGACGCCCGGCGGGGAACAGTGTGAAAGGGCTCTTGTTATGGGGGCTAAAATAGTGTAAGTATAAATTAGTACATAAGAATATTTAATATTTATTTCTATCCACTCAGCAGGTGCAGCTCAAAGAATGTCTAATTTGTAATTTGATGCCTTTTGGAGATTTTTCCATCTTTCCTTGGCTTTGTTATGCACATTAATACAAATTTTTACCTGGGGTGCCCAAACTTTCGATCCCCACTGTATAGAAGTATGACCAAAAAAGGCTTTGGCCATACTGCTCCTTTAAGCTGCAAAGGCAGTGGATGGGGGTCTATACATGCCATGCCGACGACGCCTTGCATCACACTGCAGTAAAAAGTTATCCTTGCTGCCGAGAGCATCCGATTCAACTGAATGGAGTAGCACCACAATCTCGATGTGCGTGAAATGCACATATTTGTGACACAGCGGTGTGGATTTTCAGGGGTTAGAACAGGTGGTGAGGAGGGCACACAATGCCTTCTCACCACCTGTCATACGCCCTCTGAAAAACAATCCATCATTAATCACTCTCTGGAAGGAACCGCCAGTATAAAAAAGCCCAAAATAAAAAGCTAACTCATGGCATAGGACTGATTGCATTGGATCAATATACATTTCAATCATTTCAATTCTTTGACCCTTAAAAGGCCAAGTTCACCTATTCCACAAAATAGCCTTTGTAATGGAAGGAGGGTAATTTTTTTTTAAAGGGTAATTTTATTGTACAAATAATAAGTACATAAGGAGAGTAATTTACTAGATTCCTTCATCCATACTAAACAGCAGTGGCGGTGCGTCCATAGAGGAAGCAGGAGCGCCCCCCCTCTCTCTCCTGCACTGCCACTGAATACAATACAATGCATTGCATGAATCCATGTATTGTTGCTGCCGCCCACTATTCATATGACCGGCCCCTGGTGAGCGCCGGCCATCTGAATAACGGCAGCTGGTTGGCTTTGGAAGTGCCTATCAGAGCCAGCGGGCAATCTGGCAGCATTTTACAGGGCACAGTGGCGCCAATTGATGGGCACAGTGGCGCTAATTGATGGGCACAGTGGCTACAATTAATGTGGGCACAGTGGCGACAATTGATGAGCACAGTGGCAACAATTGATGGGTACAGTGGTGACAATTGACGGCATAGTGGTGACAATTAATGGCACAGTGGAGACAATTGATGGCACAGTGGTAACAATTGATGGCACAGTGGCTGCGTTTGATGGCATGGCACAGTGGCTGTGTTTGATGGCACAGTGGCTGCGTTTGGCATGGCACAGTGGTGACAATTGATGGGCACAGTGGCGACAATTGATGGCACAGTGGCGACAATTGATGGCACAGTGGCTGCGTTTGATGGCACAGTGGCTGCGTTTAATGGCATGGCACAGTGGTGACAATTAATGGGCACAGTGGCGACAATTGATGGCACAGTGGCTGCGTTTGATGGCATGGCACAGTGGTGACAATTGATGGGCACAGTGGCTATAAATGATGGCACAGTGGCTGCGTTTGATGGCATGGCACAGTGGCAACAATTGATGGCACAGTGGTGACAGTTGATGGGCACACTGGCTATAAATGATGGCACAGTGGCTGCGTTTGATGGCATGGCACAGTGGCGACAATTGATGGCATGGCACAGTGGCGACAATTGATGGCACAGTGGCGACAATTGATGGCATGGTACTGTGGCGACAATTGATATCACAGTGGCTGCATTTGATGGGTACAGTGGCTGCCTTTGATGGGTACAGTGGCTGCCTTTGATGGGCACGCAGGCTGCATTTGATGGGCACAGTGAGGCTGCAATTGTTTTGTTTTTTTTCCGTTTGTTTGCGCCCCCCCAAAAATTTGGAGCACAAGCCGCCACTGCTAAACAGTGTACTGTAGATGAAGGATTCTGCCTTGCCTGCTTCTGTATTCTGACAGCCAACAGCCGTGTCTGCTGAATACCCAAACTCTGCAACAATCAAGCTTCACAGTTTTATGACAGCTTGCCTCCTTATGCCGCGTACACACGATCATTTTTCGGCATGAAAAAAAATTAAACAACGTTGCCCACACACCATCATTTAAAAAATGCTCTAGCAAAGCGCGCTGACGTACAACACGTACAACGGCACTATAAAGGGGAAGTTCCATGCGGACGACCCTTGGGGCTGCTTTAGCCGATTCCGTGTTAGTAAAAGACGATTTGCGCTTTTCTGTCTGTTACAGCGTGATGAATGTTCTTACTCCATTATGAACGGTAGTTTTACCAGAACGAGCGCTCCCACCTCATAACTTGCTTCTGAGCATGCACGGGTTTTTAACGTCGTTTTAGCCCACACGCGATCATTTTTTACAACCCGAAAAACGAAATTGTTTAAAACGTCGTTAAAAAATGCAGCATGCTCGAAAAAAAAATTGTCATTTTTCAGAAGCCGAAAAATGATGTGAAGCCCACACACGATCATTTTAAATGACATTTTTTAAAAACAACGTTTTTTTTCATGCCGAAAAATAATCGTGTGTACGCGGCATTACACACTTTCCACAGCACCAGGTTCTTGTTTCTCTTGTATTCATTGATTGCACATGGATGTATCCAAGTCCGGCTGCTGCATTGAGATGTGCTTTTGACTAGCCTTCACCTGATAAGTATCAAGAAAATATAGTGAAATCCCCGGCCTATTTCCACTATCTCTGCGCTGTGGCGCTGATAAATACAACAATAGAAAACACCAGATAATGATCACAGTAAATAATATTAAAATGTCAGCTGACGCTTAAATAGCAATAACTTGCCAAAATCACAATTCATATAAAATAGTAAATGTCCACATGTACTTAAAATAAGCACAATAATTACTAAAGCAGCGCTACTGTCACTTCCTATTGTGACCAGCTTTCATATGAAAAAAGCACACATGAGAAAAATAAATGAATTACATGTGGTGGAGAAAAGTCCAAAGAAGAACAGATGGTGATCCTAATGTAAAATTGAAGATGTGCACCTCATACCAGACTTCTCGCACCGTGCGACACACACCCCTTAGGGGTTCTCACTCACCAGAGAGTAGAACACATCAGACCTTGATATGTTATAATCAGTTGTCATCCACATCATGGAGGGTGTCAGGCCTCGTACACACGGCCGAGAAACTCGACGGGCAAAACACATCGTTTTGCTCGTCGAGTTCCTTGTGAAGCCACCGAGGATCTCGGCGAGCCAAATTTTCCCATTGCCGTCGAGCAAAAAGAAGACATGCTTTCTTTTTGGCCCGACGAGATCCTCGGCGGTTTCCTCGTTGAAAAGTGTACACACGACCGGTTTCCTCGGCAAAAAAAAAAAAACAGCAAGCTTCTTGCTGGTTTTTGCCGAGAAACTTGGCCGTGTGTACGAGGCCTGAAGCCCCGTACACACGGCCGAGGAACTCGACGTGCCAAACACATCGAGTTCCTCGGCCAGTTCAGCCCTGAAGCCGCCGAGGACCTCGGCGGGCCGAGTTCTCCCATAGAACAACGAGGAAATAGAGAACATGTTCTCTATTTCCTCGCCGAGGTCCTCGTCGGCTTCCTCGGCCGAAAGTGTACACACGGCCGGGTTTCTCGGCAGAATTCAGCCAGAAACTCGGTCGGAAGCTGAATTCTGCCGAGGAAACTGGTCGTGTGTACGGGGCCTCAGAGTTGTGCTGAATATCCCATAGGTACGACAGGTGTATGGCTAGCATTAGTCATCAGCAGAGTACTACCATAAGTTTAGGACTACCCTCCACCCCTATTGTTTACCCTGTAATAACCTACCACAATAAAGTTCATGTGGGCTGCAAACCTCTACAATATATAAAGTGTATTAAAGTGGTAATAAACTCAGAAAAAAAAGAAAATTCTTCCCGCAAGGTAATGTAATAATGGGCTAGTATGCATCCCATACTAGCAAATTACATGAAACTTACCTTTTAAACAAAGCCCTCCAACGGCACGCTGTCACCGCTGACAGGGCTTCTATTTTCACCCAGTCTTCCTTCCAGGTTGGCGAGCTCCAGTCCTTTGATGTCACTCCGCATGGAAGCCATTGTTTAAAGCACAGGGCTTTGAAGGAACGGCACAGGTAAGCCGTTCCTTCATTGAGCATGCGCCAGTGACATCACTGGCGGCTTCAATGGTAAATGTCTCCTAAACTGTTCACGTTTAGAAGATATATACTGTACCTATAGGTAAGACATATTATAGGCTTACCTGTAGGTATAAATCATACATGGGAGTTTACTTCCACTTTAACAATACTGATATTAAAATGTTCAATGCATAAAAGTTGGTTTGTGTGTATTATTTTCCAGTGCTGCTATTTTACTTCACCCTGGGAGTGGTTCTTCTGTGCTTTTCTTGTACTTGCTATAAGATTCCAGCATGCATGACAGAAGCCTGGGTAGCTTTACCTGTAGTTTAGTGTGTCACACATTCTTCCCATACCAGCTGCTAATTTGGATGATGACATAGTTGGAAGGAAAGGAACTATGTACTATTTTGAAGAGGAAATTGTACACAACTTTGTGTTTGTAAGCCTCCTTTTATATAGCATTTCACACATTACTCAAACTGTTAATTCCTTGGTAGATAATTGTTGCAGGTCTACGTTACTAAGTACTAAAAAAGGGGCCATGGGGGTTGATTTTGCCTCCTCTGTTCAGTGAATTTGCACAGAGCAGCCCAGATCCTCCTCTTCTCGAGGCCCTCTTCGCTGCTCCTGGCCCCTCCCTTTTGTCGAGTGCCCCAACAGCAAGCAGCTTGCCATGGGGGCACCCAAGCTGAGCTTCAGCTCCCTGTATCCATTCAGACACAGAGCTGCCATTCTGACCTGCCCCCTCTCTCTACTGATTGGCTAACTGACTTTGACAGTCGTGGGAGCCAATGGCGACCCTGCTGTGTCTTAGCCAATCAGGAGGGAAAGTCTCGGATGGCCGAGGGATTCATGGACATCGCAGGACAGAGAGAGGGGCTCAGGTAAGTATAAGGGGGTGCTGGGAAGGCTTCTATACACAGAAGGCTTTTTATCTAAATGCATAGAATGCATTAAAGCGGAGTTCCGCCAATTTTTTTTTTAAGTCAGCAGCTACAAATACTGCAGACCTTTAAAATATGGACACTTACCTGTCCACGGCTCTCGAGTGGAGGCGCCACCATCTTCGGTAAGGGAATCAGGAAGTGAAGCCTTGCGGCTTCACAGCCTGGTTCCCTACTGCATATACGCGAGTCATGCTGCGCGATCCCACTGGTCCCTGCTGTTTTCTGGGACCTGTGTTTCTCCCAGAAGACAGCAAGGGGGACGGAGGAGTCATAGATATCTGCGGATACTGCGGCTATCTATGCCCGGAAGTGGGAGCAAATACCTGGATTAGACAGGTGTCTGCTCCCCCCTCACCCCTGAAAGGTCCCAAAAATGACACCGGAGGGGGGGAGGGTTCCGAAAAGCTGAAGTTCAATTTTTGAGTGGAACTCCGTTTTCAGATACAAAACCTTCTGCCTTTACAACCCCTTTAATTGAACAAGCTGGAGTTAGAAGCTGATTGGCTATCAAGCACTGTTGCACCAGATTTTCCACTGTACAGTTTTAGTAAATAAGTGAGTCTAGCTCAGTAAACTTTCTTGATATAGGAGGCCTCAAATGCAGCCCTAATATCATCAAAGGACCACATATAATATTCAGTGAATGTAATGCTTAAGAAAGAGACTGCAGACTGAGAATGAGCTCAAGCATGTTTGGATCCTAGTCCGAACCTATCTGAGCGAGCCTGACAGGATGCTGTCCTAGGTCAGTTATAAGTGGCCAATTCTTTACCTGCCCTGCAGCTGCACATACAAACAGCCATTGGGCTGGGATTGGGAATGCTGCAGCCGCAGATGATTGGCCCAGTATAGGTGACAGCTTCCAGGCAGGGTCGCTCGATGGGTTCAGACTAAGATCCCAACACACCCAAGCTCATCACCACTTGCAGACATGCAACAGTCAGGCCTCGTACACACGGCCGAGGAACTCGACGTGCCAAACACATCGAGTTCCTCGGCCAGTTCAGCACTGAAGCCGCCGAGGAGCTCGGCGGGACGAGAGCTCCCATAGAACAACGAGGAAATAGAGAACATGTTCTCTATTTCCTCGTCGAGCTCCTCGCCGGCTTCCTCGGCCGAAAGTGTACACACGACCAGTTTCCTCGGCAGAATTCAGCCAGAAACTCGGTCGGAAGCTGAATTCTGCCGAGGAAACTGGTCGTGTGTACGGGGCCTGAGACGTGAGGCATGCTATAGCAGTTGGGGAAATCAATGCTTCCAAATGTGTGTTCCCTACAGCCCCCTTTTAAAAATTATTTATGTTGCATTTGATACTTCTTTATGCAAAATCCATTACAAAAGATCAGAGGAAAATAACTTACAAAGACAAGTGGACAACACATAAAAAAAATAAGATCGTGTGAAAGAAAAAATAATGATAAAAAATTACTACCAGAACCCAGTCTAAAAAATGTTTCTTCTTCACTGTCTTAGTACCTAGACCTCAAAGGCCACACAATAAGTGCCAAAGGGCCGTATGTGGTCCCCCATGCTACAAGTTGGCCACCAGAGGTCTAGATGGATGATGTTTTTATAGTATGGCTCAGAAGCATAGTACTTTCTCAGAAATGTTCAATGTAAATGGCATTTCTCAAAAACGTTTTCCGTCACAGAAATGTGTCCTGATTTATTACTACACAAGCATCCAACAGCAGTGCCTATCAATTCATGACTCATAATCTAATGCTGCGTACACACGACCGTTTTTAATGTCCTAGAAAAAACAACGTGATTCTTGTCAAGCCTACCTTGCATACACACGATCATGAAAAAAAAAATGCTCGAGCAAAGCATGGTGACGTACAACACGTAACGACGGCACTATAAAGGGGAAGTTCCATTTCGATGGCGCCACCCTTTTGGCTGCTTTTGCTGATTTCGTGTTAGTAAAAGTTTGGTGAGAGACGATTCGTGCTTTTCAGTCTTCGTGCTTTTCAGTCTGTTACAGCGTGACGAATGTGCTATCTCCATTACGAATGCTAGTTTTACCAGAACGAGTGCTCCCGTCTCATAACTTTCTTCTGAGCATGCACGTTTTTTTCCCGTCGTTAAAGCCTACACACGATCCAAGAAAAATTAGAGCATGCTCAAAAATTTTAATGACCATTTTTCACGTCGAGAAAAATGCTCTGGAGCCTACACACGATCGTTTTTAATGACCAATTTAAAAAATGGCGTTTTTCACATCATGAAAAACGGTCGTGTGTACGCGGCATATGGCTTGTGTAAGGCCTCGTACACACCACCGAGAAACTCAACGGGCGAAGCACATCAAGTTCCTCGTCGAGTTCCTTGTTAGGCCTCGTACACACGTCCGAGGAACTCGACGGGCAAAACACATCGTTTTGCTCGTCGAGTTCCTTGTGAAGCCGCCGAGGATCTCGGCGAGCTGAAATTTCCCATTGAACAACGAGGAAATAGAGAACATGTTCTCTATTTCCTCGCCGAGATCCTTGTCGGCTTCCTCGGCCAAAAGGGTACACCCGCCCGGGTTTCTCGGCAGAATACAGCTCCGATCGAGTTTCAGGCTGAATTCTGCCGAGAAACTCGGTCGTGTGTACGGGGCCTTAGGCTTGTTGAGGAACTCAACAAGCTTGCTTTGCATACACACAGTCAAGCCAAAATCTCCTCGTTCTTAAACACGGTGACATACAACACATACAACCGCAGGGGAAGATTGATTCCACTGGCTAAACTCTTGGGGCTGCTTTTGCCAATTTCATGTGTTTGCGTGTAAAATAAAAGTTTGGTAAGAGACGATTTGCACTTTTCAGTCTGTTACAGCTTTAATAATGTGTTATCTCCATTACAAATGCTACTTTTACTCCCATCTCATACTTTAATCTGAGCAAGTGCGGGTTTCTTAGCATACAGACGTCCAAGTTTCTCGTTGAAAACCAGCCCGTCGAGGATCTCGACGAGCCAAATCAGACTCCCGTCGAGAAAACAGAGAACTTGCTCTCTTTTTGGCTCGTCGAGGTTCTCGACAGTTTCCTCGACGAAAATGTACACACGACCGGTTTCCTCGGCAAAAAAATATCTCCCAGCAAGGTTCTTGCTGGATTCTGCCGAGAAACTCGGTCGTGTGTACGAGGCCTAAGTAGAACTTTGTCAACAATGAGAGAATCCACAAAGTAGATTTTTGTAGGAAACCTAGTATACAGTTATACGGGGTGTAAAACAATGAGGAAATGAGGTAGCATATTTCACTCAGATATTAGCTTTTTGTGTTTAGATCAGTTAAGAGATGAGTGTTAAAATTAACTTCTTTATATTGTTTTATTCCATGAAAGCCAAAGTGAATGCATACATTCTGTCTCCACCTGACATACCACACTCTCCAAACTTGTTTCACCCCTAAGGACTTACTCACAGGTATTAGAGTAAGTAGGTATCCACTACGTCAAACATATCGGAGTGTGGTATGTTGGGTGGAGACAGAATGTATGCATTTACTTTGGCTTTCATGGAATAAATCAATATGAAGAATTTAAGATGAAGTGAGACTCGATTTTTTTCTAGACTTCACTGGGAGCCAGCACCTTAACAGCTCTTAAATGATGAGCAGAGGTGGTTTGGATTGTTGTTGCCGATTAAGAGATGAGTGTTGTTTCAAACATGACTGAGAGGAGCTATGTCTTGTAAATCTAGTCTTCAAGTACTCTCATCTGGTTTGACATTGTGATAATTGCTGAGATTGGTGACAACCTGTGTAAGAATAGGGGGTTCTGAAACATGCCAGAATTGGGGTACCTAAATGCAACACCTAGTAAGGCCCCGTACACACGTTCGAGAAACTCGACGAGCAAAACACATAGTTTTGCTCGTCGAGTTCCTTGTGAAGCCGTCGAGGATCTCAGCGAGCCAAGTTTCCTCATTGACTAACGAGGAAATAGAGAACATGATCTCTATATGGCCAGACGAGATCCTCGTTGGTTTCCTCGGCCAAAAGTGTACACACGACCGGGTTTCTCGGCAGAATACGGCTCCGATCGAGTTTCTGGCTGAATTCTGCCGAGAAACTCGTAGTGTGTACGGGGCTTTAGTCAACCATAAACATCTTTTTACTTATTCATTGCAATGTTTTCCCAGGGAACGTTTGATGCATTTTTCAATTTTTATTGTTTCAACTCTTTATTTGTATAGTAGCCAAGAGCAGTTATTCATCAAGCTGTGGAGGTCTGTGTGGGTTCAGGTCAAAGAACAATAACAAAGGAAAGGGATTAGTTAGCTAGCATTCTGTAAATCAGGCTAAAGGAGACCTGTTGTGCTACTCTGGAAAGACAAATCTGTGATTAACACTCTAGTGTGGCCAAGATGCTGAACTACAATTTATAAAGTATAACTAAAGGCAACATTTTTTTTTTATTATTTAAATTCACTCTCTTTAATTGTCCTGATTACCAATATCCCTGGGAATTGAAAAGCTTACATTTTAAAGAGAGTGTAAAGTAATTTTTTTTCACTAAAATAAAAAAGATGTTATACTTACCTATGAGGTCCACAGCTGTTACCAGGGCTCCTGTTATAAATCATAGGACCCCGTACAGCATACCTGACAGCCCCCCCAAAAATATTAGAAAATACATTTAAATCATTATTAGTGGACACAAACATACTTCTGACTCCTGCACTCTGTACCTAGACTCAAGTTTGAAGCCACCTGCCCCCTGCGCAAACTAGAGCAATTATTCTGTTCCGTCCTAATTCTTACGAAATGTTGAATTTTAAAGCTCTCAGGTCGGGTAATGAGGGGGTATATACAGGTGGGGATTGAAGTGGTTAAGCATAGTGTTGTGTTTTTTGGGTGTTTTTTTTAAGAAAAGGGACAATCCCTCCAAATTCCATCTGTCCTCCAGACTCTCCCTGTATCCACCTGACCTTCACCCCCTTTAGCCACCTAGTAGGTAGAGTGGAGTATTGATCCTGTACCCCCCTCCCTCCTTTCCCGTGCCTTCTTCGGCTGACATTCCCACCGCGGCCCGCTGATTGCAGTGTGGCTACACAGCAGCCGGGGGTATACTGAGGTACTGGGATATACTGGGGACAGCGGACATGGTAATCAGATATGGGAAGGACAGGGATGTGGATCAGTGTGGTGGGGAAACAATTATAGGAATGATGCCCTATGTGTTTCTCCCTCCAACAGCCAGTGGGAGAGAGAGTGAAGAAACTGTCTTTCAGCTGTTTGCAGAGAGCCGCACGGAGATTGTTCCTGTAATTGCCTCACTGATCATCCTCCCTGTTCTGCCCACATCAGATTTCCCCTGCTGCCCAGGTCCCCCTGTGTGCCCGGGCCCGGTACAGGAAGACCGGTGGTACCCCCTTATCAGCAGACTTAGCCCTGACACTGGATGAGGGCTCTTAGACTGTGGTTTCTAGGCATGTGCAAAAGTGAAAAATTTGTTTCGTTTAGTTTTAATTCGTCATTTAATTAATTTCGTTAAGTTAGGTTCGTTACATGTGTTGAATTCGTTTTCTGAATTCGTTCGTTTTCGACCGAATTTTGAAAAATCCGGTCGAATTCTAAAATATTTCGACTGTTTTCTGAATTCGTTCGTTTTCGACCGAATTTCGAAAAATACGGTCGAAATCGAAAATATTTCGACCGGATTAGAAAACAAATAGTCTCTTTTCCAATAGAATTTTTTCGAATATTTTTTTTTTTTTTTCTAATTCAATTCGAATTTTTTTTTTTTTCGAATTCCGATCGAATTTCGTCCACAAAATGTGTTGGCTTTATGGAAAAAAAATTGATGATGGACTGCTTCAGTGACTTCCTTCAGGCGGTCCTGTGGGATACCCCTGTTGATAGAGAGAAGCTGCTAAACACTCAACGTTATATTGTTTACTACACATGTCTGCTGGCAGTAGACTCTGTGATCACTGCGTCAGAGAACAATGGTCAAAGACTATGCAGTCTGTTACATGTGTATCCTAAATTAATCAGTAATGCATTCATACATAAAGTGGTAACATTTTAAACATCAAAAAAGTAATATATGACTACCAACTGGCACCACCGTTGAAACTGCTTTAAAAAAAACGTTAGGGTATGTACTAGAGACAACTTCTAGATTTCTTCAGCCATTATTCTTGGAAAAAAATACTATGAAGAATTTAAATGCTGAACAATGTGTATTTCTTTCATTTACAGATGATGCCATACAAAGCCTGAAATCTAAGAGCATCTCTAATTCGGTGTGCTGTTTACTGACCTTAAACAACTACAAGTATACATTTATTTATGGATAATTTCTATCACTAAAAAGGAAACTGTTGTCACATATTGCTGCTGCCCAAATGGATGCTATTGAGACTACAACCATTGAAGTACACTCAGAAGTTCCTCACAGTGAAACACAAAATGGATTTCCAAGATCGGTTTCTTCAAACAGTGAAGATGACAAAACTGTTAGGACAAAAGCCAAAGGTCTTCCCAACGGTTTGAGGAAAGGAACAAAGAAATATCAAGACTATATTCAGATTGCAATACCAGCAGACTCTAAAAACAAATTTCCTCTAGAATGGTGGAAAACAGGAATTGCCTTTGTCTATGCCCTTTTTAATATGGTTCTAACCACAGTCATGATCACAGTAGTTCATGAAAGAGTCCCACCTAAGGAGGTGAACCCACCATTGCCAGACAAGTTCTTTGACTATATTGATCGAGTGACGTGGGCTTTTAATGTATCAGAGATAAGTGGGATGATTCTGGTTGGAATCTGGTTACTACAATGGCTTTTCCTCAGATATAAGTAGGTACCCAAAAGAAAAATATTTTCAGAAATGTTCTGAAAGATTACAGTTTTTTGTAGAATTAACAAACTAATTGCATCATTTGGCTAAAATATAATGCTGACGGTGTGTGCAGCAGAATGGATGGAAGCAATATACATCAAAGAATGGTACATCTATAAGTCATATCTTTACTATGGGATGTATAAGGCCTTGTACACACGACCGGATTATCCGATGAAAACGGTCCGCCAGACCGTTTCCATCGGATATGTCCGCTGCCGGATTTTGGTCTGATGGTTGTACACACCATCAGACCAAAATCCCCGCGGAAAACATACGCGGTGACGTGTCGCGACGTGGCCGCGTCGTCGCCGCGACGATGACGCAGCGACGTGCGCGACCCTGGAAGGTAAATACTTCCACGCATGCGTCGAATCACTTCGACGCATGCGAGGGATGGCTGTCGGTCGGACAAGTCCGGTGAGTCTGTGAAGACGACCAGATTTGTCCGACGACAGGTTTCCAGCGGACAGATTTCTTAGCATGCTAAGAAATTTTTGTCCGCTGGAAAACGGTCGGCTGGACAAATGTCCGCCGGAAAACTGTCCGATAGGCCGTACACACGACCGGATTTGTCTGCTGGAACTGGTCCGCGGACAAATCTCAGCGGACAGATCCGGTCGTGTGTACGGGGCCTAAGAATACCCCAATGCATTTCGACCCCTATAGTTGCCGTCTTCTTCAGGGGGTTTATTTTCTTCTAGAAATACATCAAAAAATTATTTTGAACATATTATTAAAGCGGGGGTTCACCCTAAAAAAAAAATTTTTTTTGTCTATCATGCCATGCAGCATTCTAGCGTCAGCTGCAGTATGCATTAATTTTATTTTTTTCCGCTGTACTCACAGTTTAATCCGTTTCAGACTCCCTCGGGGAGTAGGCGTTCCTATCAAGAGGGGAACATGATTGACGGCCAGATATGGCGCGTCACGCTTCCCGAAAATAGCCGAAATAGGACTTGGCTCTTCACGGCGCCTGCGCAGTCAGCTCCTAGTCTGTGCGCAGGCCGTGAAGAGCCGAGACCTACTCCGGCTATTTTCGGGAAGCGTGACGCGCCATAGCCGGCCGTCAATCATGTTCCCCTCTTGATAGGAACCCCTATTCCCCGCGGGTGTCTAAAACAAAACTATTGGATTACACTGTGAGTACAGCGCAAAAAATAAAAATAAAGGCATACTGTAGCTGACGCTAGTATGCTGCATGGCATGGTAGAAAGTAGTTTTTTAGGGTGAACCTCCACTTTAACATTACATTATTTACTACCATAGTAACGCATTTTGTATTCTATTCTATCATATGAGGATTATATATGGCTTTATATTCAAATGGTATATGTACCCTTCAAAAAGAGGAACTTCACATGACCAGAGACTTATAAAACAATTAGAGTGGTTTGAGAGTAACTTGGTTTGAGAGCGTTTTGAAAGACAATCAACTATTTTTTATTAATTTTGACTTGATATACAAGCAATGTCTTGATAAAAGAGTAGCATCATGTCACAACCGAGTATAAACAGAAGAGAGGTGCCTCTAAGTGTAGCAAAAAAAAAAAAAATGTAAAACAAAGTGTAAAAAGAAAAAAATTAAGTTAAAAAAAAATATATATATTTTTTAAAACAGACATATGTAAACACCGTTCAAACCCCACATGTGAGGTATCGTCGCGTGTGTTAGAGCGTGTGCAACAATTCTAGCACTAGACCTCTGTAACTCGAAAATAGTAACCTGTAAAAAAAAATTAAGCGTTGCCTATGGAGATTTTTAAGTACCGAAGTTTGGCGCCATTCCATGAGTGTGCGCAATTTTAAAGCGTGACATGTTAGGTATCTTTTTACTCGGCGTAACATCAGCTTTCACATTATACAAAGAAATTGGGCTCACTTTACTGTTTTGTTATTTTTTAATTCATGAAACCTTTTTTTTCCCAAAAAAAGGCGTTTAAAAAATTATCCCGCTAAAAACAGTGCGAGAAAAAAAGTTGCAATGACCGCCATTTTATTCCCTAGGGTGTCTGCTAAAAAAAATATATAATGTTTGGAGGTTCTGATTAATTTTCTAGCAAAAAAAAAAAGTGATTTTTACATGAAGGAGAGAAGTGCCAAACTAAGCCCAGTGGACAAGTGGTATTTAGAAAATAAAAAACAAACCTTTACAACCCCTTTAAATTTAATTACATAGAGCATGCCTTACATTCTCATATTAATTTACATATTTCACATAAATTGTATAGGGTTTTTTAGAGAGCAATATAACCAGTGCATTGATTTGCAAACAGTGAGCAAAAAATAAATAGAAGATACACAGACCTGTAGGAAAACATGTGAGAGAATAGAAGAATTATCTTATTATCTTAAAGAGATTCTAAAAGAGATACATTCTTTATTTTATATATATATATATATATATATATATATATATATATATATATATATATATATATATATATATATATATATATATATATAGGGATGCCGGGGAGGATTGTCCTTCCCACCTCAAGAATGAACGTCTCTCTATAATTATCTTTCCCATTCCATTCACATCCTCTGGGGGAATTCCTAGCTGTTCTTACCCAACGCAAAACCCTTTAGGAAGGTTATGTAAGAAATAGACTCATTTAGGCCCAGATATACTGTGGACTTGAGTCTGAATATCCATCTTTGTTCATATTAAAGTAATTTTTTGTTCCAGTCATGCCTCGATCCAGAATATGAATCTGGTAGAGTGTGGTGAAAGAAACTTTGAGCATCTTGTAATTGTGCTGCAGGACTACATGTCTGCCATGGGGGAGATATATATTCCCAATCTCCATACTGTAGACATGTTTAGAGGTTCTACACCAACATGTTTGCTATTTTTTGGTAACAGT
Organism: Rana temporaria; assembly: GCF_905171775.1. Classification (NCBI taxonomy): domain Eukaryota; kingdom Metazoa; phylum Chordata; class Amphibia; order Anura; family Ranidae; genus Rana; species Rana temporaria. Next base: position 476,399,760 of record NC_053489.1, on the reverse strand, counting down.
GCTACATGCAAACAGTTTCCACCCAATTCCTCTCAAAAACTCAATCCCTTATGGACAATATCTTCGTTTACGATGAAATTGTTCCAAAGAAGCACTTTTCAAAATTGAAGATGGAAAGCTCCAAAATAGACTGCTAGAACGAGGCTATAGTCGTTGCTGTTTATGTAAGGCCTACAATAGAACGATCCAACAATCTCAAAAAGATCTTCTATTTAGACTAGAAACCAAGAGCACAAAAAAGGTTGATTCAATGTGCATTATTATGCGTTTTTTGCAACAGCATAGACAAATCAGAGAGATCATTGAGAAGCATTAGTCTATTCTCATGGATGATGACAAGGTTAAACATTTTTTACCCAATACTCCTTCGATTAACTTTAAACGGACGCCCTCCCTAAAAAATAAGTTAGTTAAAAGTGAATATCAAAAAATGTCTAGCAAAAAACATTGTTCCTTAGACTGTACTTACCCATGTGGACATTGTGCTCATTGCCCTTTGATTAGGAAAGAAAAAACTTTCGTCCTTCCAAATGGCCAAGTTTTTAAACCAAAACACTTCGCTAACTGTCAAACATGCGGAGTTGTTTACTTAATGACTTGTGAGTGCGGGGTCGTTTATATAGGCAAAACGAAGCAGAAATTTTGGTGTAGAACCTCTAAACATGTCTACAATATGGAGATTGGGAATACCGTATATATCTCCCCCTAGGCAGACATATAGTCCTGCAGCACAATTACAAGATGCATAAAGTTTCTTTCACCGCACTCGACCGGATTCATATTCCGGATCAAGGCATGACTGAAACAAAAAATGACTTCAATATGAACAAAGATAGATATTCAGACTCAAGGCCACAGTATATCTGGGCCTAAATGAGTCTATTTCTTACGTACCCTTTCTAAAGAGTTTTGCATCGGGTAAGAACAGCTAGGAATTCCTCCAGAGGATGTGAATGGAATGGGAAAGATAATTATAGAGAGACGTTCATTCTCGAGGTGAGACCACTTGTAAGCCCTGTGGGGGGAGCAGAGGAGACACATGAAGGTCCTGGATCGTTTGAACATAATTGTTTTATAAGTCTCTGGTGATGTGAGGTTCCTCTTTTTGAAGGGTACATATACCATTTGAATATAAAGCCATATATAATCCTCATATGATAATAGAATACAAAATGCGTAACTACGGTAGGGAATTTTCCCCTGTGGGGAACTTTTCAATTACCATTATTGAGGCATGCAGCGTTTTCTTGACTTTCACATGTGTTTTTCAGAATTTATCAAGTTGACCAACCAGCCTGCTAAATTTCCTATAGCCGCTAGCAATAATCAGTGTCTTCTCCCTGCTGGGAGAAGACAATGGCTCTGCAGGAGGGATTCCCTCATCAACATTGTCTGTGTTGTTGGGGGAATTGAGTGAATTTCTTTCCTACAGCCTGCAATTTGCTCTGTGTATGGCCCGCCTTAGGTATTGAAAGTGAACACAGTTATATTTTATTGAGTAAAAAATCTCAACTCCTTTGGTAAATTAGCCTGAAAATTTTGAAGGGGTGACCTTATACCCTTTGGCTATTTTGTGTATGTAGGTACCATATTATTATTATTATTATTTGACCCTACCCCTCACCAGGTGTTTGAAAATCTCCAATTACTTTCTTAACTACTTGTCGATCAGCACCATTTGTAAATAGTAGCTGGTAGCAAAGGCTTTTAAGCACACTCCCAGAACAGTTACTATAACTGTCAATCCAGTGTGAAGCCACCTATTCACTTCAACCCCCCCCCCCCCCCCAAATATATTGCCCCCCCCCCCCCACTTGACTACCCTTGCTATTTATATCAGGCTTCATTGTCCCTCCTGCAGGCATGGGACCGATGTGATGGGTGTCACTGGCTAGAGCAGAGGGAGATCAGAAAATATCAATTCTCTGATTTCCTCTCTGGTGAATAAACACAGAAGTGATGAGCATTTTGTCACTTCCAGGTTCAAAGCTTTCATTCCTAGCAGTGCTGACTGGGGAAGAAACTGATCAAGCATGATCTGTACTTGATCAACTTCATTGGGGTCCACAGGGGACCTTATGGTTCTAATAAATCCCTGATATCTCCTTAAAGCGGGAGTTCACCCAAAAATGAACTTTCTGCAGTTAGATCCAGCATACTGCTGACATCTGCAGTATACTGGTCTTTTTTATCTTATTTTGGTACTTATCGTTTTAGCAGTATTTCTTCTATGGCTCCGAGCGGGGAATCCAGCGGGGAATGGGCGTTCCCGAAGGCAAGCAAGTTGATTGACGGCCTTCGATAGCGCGTCATGGCTTACGAAAACAGCCGATGTGACACTTGGCTGTTTACGGCGCCTGCGCTGCCGTGTAGAGCTGACTGCGCAGGCGCCGTAAATTGCCGAGTGTCACTCGTGTGGATTTTCGGAGGCCGTGACGCGCTATCGAAGGCTGTCAATCAACTTGCTTGTCTTCGGGAACGCCTATACCAGGAAGTAATCCCAGCTCGGAGCGATAGAAGAAATACTGCTAAAACGATAAGTACCAAAAAAAGACCAGCATACTGCAGATGTCAGCAGTATGCTGGATCTAACTGCAGAAAGTTGATTTTTGGGTGAACTCACGCTTTAAAGAGAAGCTGTCAATTTTACTATTCTATTACATGGGGGTTATTAGCAGAGAAGCATTGGTGTTCTCACCAAAAGAGTCATACAGTAATTCTGTAACTTCTGTGGTCAACTACACAGCTATTGATCCAAATGTGCCTAGTTTTTTATACTAGACATATTTTATGCCTAAATATATCCAAGGTTCGTTTAGATGGGAGTTTACTAAGACGGTAGAAGAACAGAGTGACACAACATTTATATATCGAATTGTAATCTCTGCTTTTTAACTTTCCAATTTTGACAGTTTAGTGCAGAATATTCTAAAGTGGAGTCTTTAACTTCTTCTATTACATGAACATACACAGTTTACACTTGGCAAAAAATGCAGGGATTAAATTCCAAAACACTTTACTTAGGAGCTGGCATCAGTAGTATTGAGCACTGCAGATATCAACACACTTTAACTCACTACTGCTTATTGTATTCAAGCTGCATTGGACGTAAGCTGGCACTTTTTCAAAGTTTTTGAAGAAATAGGTGTTCTGTAAATGCCTTATTAGTACATAAACATATTGCTGGAGCTCACTGGAAACACTGAGTATTATTTTTCAAAGTGAAGCTTTGATCCAAGTACAAAAAAAACAAAAGCTTAACTGGTTCATTTAATCATTAATATGCCATAACAAAATTAAATGGAATAGCCTCAATAACAGTTCCTGTAATATTTTGTTTCTTTTTGCTTATACCTACATTTTGTGAGGGTTTTAAATAGAAGAAGGCTTGGCACCATAAATGTGTCTGCTGGCTCCTAACTCAGGCTGTCTGGCTCCTGAATTCCTTTGTTCATATTAGGGCTTTGGTATTTTAGTAGTCCTTAGATAATGAGGAGTCTCTTTAACAGAGAAAGTGAAGAAGAGGTGTTCTCGAAATTTTCAACTACCAGTGCAGGAGACACAAATACCAAATGTTATCCTTAAGTTCCACACAGATGATCAAAATTTTTGATCGGAAAAAAATAAAACATGTTCTATTTCTAAACTCCGACTGAAAAATGTCAGATGGGGCCCACATACGGTCTGACTTTTTTTATCGGAAATTCCGATCGTGCGTACAAGGCATAGGAAGACTTTTACATTTGTGAAACACAATGGCCCAGATTCACGTAGGGAGCGTGTATTTGTGAGCGGGCGTAACGTATCCTATTTACGCTACGCCTCCGCAACTTTGACAGGCAAGTGCAGTATTCACAAAGCAAAGTTGCGGAGGCGTAGCGTAAATAGGCTGGTGTAAGCCCGCCTAATTCAAATGTGGAACATGTGGGCATGTTTTATGTTAATTTACTGTGACCCCACGTAAATGACGCTTTTTACGAACGGCGCATGCGCTGTCCGTGAAAGTATCTCAGTGCGCATGCTCCAAATGAACCCGCAAAAAGCCAATGCTTTCTACGTGAACATAAATGACGCACAGCCCTATTCGCGAACGACTTACGCAAACAACGTAATCGACGGAAAATTTGACGCTGTTCCGACGTCCAACATTGGTACGCCTCATCTACGCCTCATAGAGCAGGAGTAACTTTACGCCCAAAAAAGCCTTACATAAACGACGAAAAAAAAAGCGCCGGCCGCACGTACGTTTTGAGAATCGGCGTATCTAGCTCATTACCATATTCGACGCGTAAATCAACGGAAGCGCCAGCTAGCGGCCAGCGTAAATATGCAACTTAGTTACGACGGCGTAAGAGACTTACGCCGGTCTGATCTAAGACAAATCTATGGGTAACTGATTCTAAGAATCAGGCGCATAGATACGACGCCTCAAACTCAGAGTTACGACGGCGTATCTGGAGATACGCCGGCGTAACTCCTACGAGAATCTGGGCCAGTACATATAGATCAAGTGAATGAACATACCAGATCCCTGCCTCTATAAATACTTTTGTTGCATAATTATATTAGACATGCGCACACTGAAATATTTTGTTTCAGAATTTCGGTTTCGTCCAAAAAAAGGTATTTATTTAGTTACTCCCGAAATTCGTTTATTTTGTTTCGTTAAAAAATGCAATCGTCCAAAAATTTGAATGAAGGTCAAATCTGTCAATTGAAGGCTTATGGTGTCTGTCGAATGTTCTAAGAAGATTTGACGAAGCAGATAAACTGTACGACACCGCAATCGTACATTTCCAGTCGAATGCTCCACCCATTAACTATAGTATAGTAGAATTCTAATGTTGTATGACTAGTAATAATTATATTTATTAATTATTATTAATAGTCATCCAACATTAGAATTCTTCTATAGTATGGGCCGAGCATTTGACCATAAATGTCCGCTCGTGGCAATCGTTTGTTTTTAGCTGCTTCGTCGAATCTTCATGTCTCTATAATGTCGAATCTTTTCTCTCTATGTCGAATAATCTTGGACTAATAGAGTTAGGTTAGGCACATTCGACCGCAGGTTCGATAGACACAGATCGCTATTGTTACCATCATGTCAAATCTTCTATCTACGAGACGAAAATAAAGCATTTTTTATGTCCGTTTTTTTCGGATATCGGATTCTGCGCGTTTGAACGCGAAAATCCCTTAGTTTGGACGAAAATGCATTTAGGCGAAAACTAATGCACATGTCTGAATTATATACAGTAACAACAATATAATTTGACATGTTGTGGTGAGGTAGGCAAAAAGGTACCAACAAGCCCTCTACTGCACCAGTGGCAAAACACAGAGGGCCAGATTCAGGTACATTGGGCGTACCTCTGAGGCGGCGTAACGTATCCGTTTTACGTTACGCCGCCGCAAGTTTTTCAGGCAAGTGCTTTATTCACAAAGCACTTGCCTGTAAAGTTGCGGCGGTGTAGCGTAAATTACCCGGCGGAATTCAAATTCTGCGCGTAGGGGGCGTGTATCATTTAAATGAAGCGCGTCCCCGCGCCGAACGAACTGCGCATGCGCCGTCCGTAAAATATCCCAGTGTGCATTGCTCCAAATGACGTCGCAAGGACGTCATTGGTTTTGACGTGAACGTAAATGACGTCCAGCCCCATTCACGGACGACTTACGCAAACTACGTAACTTTTTCAACGCGGGAACGACGGCAATACTTAACATTGGCTGCGCCTCATATAGCAGGGGCAAGCCTAACATAAACGTCGTAACTTTACTGCGTCGGCCGCGCGTACGTTAGGGAATTTGCGTATCTAGCAACTTTTTGAGATGGGAACGAGAGACATCTATTAGTAGTAGGCATGGGACACACCCCCTTAAAAGAGAATTATATAAAAAAAATGATTGTTTTTTTTACCACTACTATTCCTTTATATTGGCTTTTGAAATTTAAAAACGCATCAATTTAGAAATTCTACGAAAGGTTTAGCACTGGGAAACACTTTTTGAAAGATAAAAATTGCATTTTATAAACAACTGTATAGATCAGACCAATCTTAGGGACAAATGAGAAGAAAAGATGGACAGAGTCCCTCGAAATCAGGGACAGTTGGCAGCTATGCATACAGTATTTTACATTTTAGGATATGGTGGGATAACCATGCAAATGATTTCAGTTTGTTCTTTGGCCAATTGTGCATCCAGACCTGGTTAAAGGCATTTAACCTGGTTAATACTATAATAAAATAGAATAAAATAACCCTTATATTTTTAGGTTTTGTAATATAATATGATATTTAGATAACACTTATGCTAAGAAAGTTCTGCTGTGTTTTGCACTGTCCACTGGAGAGTTTTTTGGTTCTCTGTGGCCCACCCAACTTCACAGAAGCCATTGTTTCCATGCACTGTGCTAATAGTGGTCAACAAAGCTGAAACAGCTGTATGCAGTTTGGAACAAACAACTCTATAATATTATTTTTTTATCTGTGCTATAAACCATAGGTTCTGGATGTACAGTAGGGGGGGAATCAAGGAATTGTTTTTGTTCTATCCCAAAATGAGTAACAACACCATTATTTTGGGGATTTGTGATGACTTGAGACATATAATATATCTATTGTCCTAGGATGTTGCTACCCTGATTCAACAGCACATTTTTAGTGGAACATTCAAACTACCATAGATTCATAATATGTTGGTTGAATGGACAGTTAATTCCCTAAACATAGGAAAAACGTACCTACGCAATTATTATCAACAAAGATGCAATGCAGGGAGTATTGATATGTGTGCATTGTGGTTCCCCTTAACTACTTGCCGACCAGCCGCCGCAGTTCTACGGCGGCAGGTCGGCTCCCCTGCGTGAGAGCCCGTAGCTCTACGTCAGCTCTCTAAGCAGCCACTAGGGGCGCGAGCCCCCTGCTGGTCCCTGACTCGCGGGCGCGATCGCCGCCGGGCACCCGCGATTGCTCATTACAGAGGACCAGGAGCTGTCAGGCCTCGTACACACGACCGAGTTTCTCGGCAAAAAAACAGCAATAAACTTGCTGTTTTGTTTTTTTTTGCCGAGGAAACCGGTCGTGTGTACATTTTTCGACGAGGAAACTGTCGAGGAACTCGACGAGCCAAAAAGAGAGCATGTTCTCTTTTTCCTCGACGGGAATGGAGAAAATTGGCACGTCGATTTCCTCGACAGCCTAACAAGGAACTCAACGAGCAAAACGATGTGTTTTGCCCGTCGAGTTCCTCGGTCGTGTGTACGAGGCTTCAGGGGAGTAAACACACAGCTCCCGGTCCTGTCAGGGGAGAAATGCCTGACCGTCTGTTCATACAATGTATGAACAGCGATCAGTCATTTCCCCTAGTAAGGCCACCCCCTCTACAGTTAGAACACACCCAGGGAACATACTTAACCCCTTCCCCGCCCCCTAGTGTTAACCCCTTCCCTGCCAGTGGCATTTTTATAGTAATCCAATGCATTTTTTATAGCACTGATCGCTATAAAAATGCCAATGGTCCCAAAAATGTGTCAAAAGTGTCCGAAATGTCCGCCATAATGTCGCAGTACCGAAAAAAAAAAACGTTGATCGCCGCCATTACTAGTAAAAAATATATTAATAAAAATGCCATAAAACTACCCCCTATTTTGTAAACGCTATAACTTTTGCGCAAACCAATCAATAAACGTTTATTGCAATTTTTTTTTTTACGGAAAATATGTAGAAGAATACGTATCGGCCTAAACTGAGGAAAAAAAATGTTTTTTTTATATATTTTTGGGGGATATTTATTATAGCAAAAAGTAAAAAATATAATTTTTTTTCAAAATTGTCGCTCTATTTTTGTTTATAGTGCAAAAACGAAAAACCGCAGAGGTGATCAAATACCACCAAAATAAATCTCTATTTGTGGGAAAAAACGGACGCCAATTTTGTTTGGGAGCCACGTCGCACAACCGCGCAATTGTCAGTTGAAACGACTCAGTGCCGAATCGCAAAAAGTGCTCTGGTCTTTGACCAGCAATATGGTGCAGGGGTTAAAGCAGAAATGTTTTGAATTACTGTATACATTGGGGTTCTATTTAAAATAAGTGTCAGTACATCACAGTGCAGATATACCCATGCATTACCACAATGCATATACTGTATTGGCATGCAGCTTTAAAGCGTTTTATTACCCCAACCCTTCATATTCCTGATATGTGGCTGCTGTACCATGTACTTATATAGAAAGTATCCGGTTTTCTTTCTATTGCTTCCTTTGTGTGACATCTCTGGTGTTCCTGACAGTCCCTCTCTATTAAAAACTGACCACACTAATCAGGAGAGCACACCGTAGTCAGTTCTCTAGCTATGCTAGGAACTCGGTGTGCTCTCCTTCAATGATCAGACTTGTCCTGACATGTCCCAACTGCACAGCCATTCACTGTAAATCTCAGTGTGCTGCTCCGTCTCCTCCCTCCAACTCTTATGTAGCCGAGGACAGAGGGAATGTGATCCCTTATAAAAATAGGAAAAGAGGTATTTATAATGTTTTTTTTTTTTTTAATATCTATACAAAAATGTTTTGTAGGAGGAGTTTTCATTCTCCCCTGATCCTCTGTCTGGACAGTGCTGATTGGCCTTGTGCTGATCACATGCAAGGGAAGACATTTTAGTTTAGATAACTCAGAGATCAACAAAGTTCTAAATACTTGTTTTTCCTCTATTTCTTTTTACAGATCAATCGTGGCGAGAAGGTATTTTTTCATCATCGGGACTTTGTACCTATATAGATGTATAACAATGTATGTTACAACCCTACCTGTGCCTGGCATGCACTTTCAGTGTGCTCCGAAAGTAAGTTTTGCCCCACTTAAAAGGAAAAGTTACACATTACAATTTGTATACATTATTATAATGCTTCTGACTGGTAAAATAAAAATATTTGCTAAAATACTATCAATGAGTCAAGATATACTTAAATTTAACAACAGATGTTTTAAGCCAAAAAGCACGTAGTCATAGAGTAAGGCCTCATACACACGACCGTTTTCCTCGACAAAATCCATCAAGAAAAATTCGGGCAGAGCGTTTTTGCAGAGGAAAACGGTCGTGTGTATGTTTTTCATTGAGAAAACTGTTGTGGATCTCAACGAGAAAAAAAGAGAACATGTTCTCTTTTTTCTCGTCGGGAGTCTCAATTTGCTCGTCGTGTTTCTCGTCAGGCTGGTTTACGACGAGAAACACGTTCGTGTGTATGCTTAAAAAACCCTCGCATGCTCAGAATAAAGTATGAGACGGGAGCGCACCTTCGGTAAAAGTAGCGTTCGTAATGGAGATAGCACATTCGTCACGCTGTAACAGACTGAAAAGCGCGAATCGTCTCTCACCAAACTTTTACTTAAAGTGGAGGTTCCCCTAAAATTAAACTTTTAAGATTAGATTGATGCTCATTTTGTCTAGGGGAATCGGCTATTTTTTTTTAAAAATGAAGCAGTACTTACCGTTTTAGAGAGCAATCTTATCCGCCGCTTCCGGGTATGGTCTTCTGGTCTGGGCGTTCCTTCTTGATTGACAGTCTTCCAAAAGGCTTCCGACGGTCGCATCTATCGCGTCAAGAGTAGCCGAAAGAAGCCGAAGATCGGTGCGGCTCTATACGGCGCCTGCGCACCGACGTTCGGCTACTTTCGGAAAATCGTGACGCGATAGATGCGATCGTCGGAAGCCTGTCAATCAAGAAGGAACGCCCAGTCCCGAAGACCATACCCGGAAGCGGCGGAGAAGATCGCTCTCTAAAACGGTAAGTACTGCTTCATTTTTAAAAAAAACTAGCCGATTCCCCTAGACAAAATGAGCATCAATCTAAGGTTAAAAGTTTATTTTTAGGGGAACCTCCACTTTAACACGCAGTAACATGAGATTAGTAAAAGCAGCCCCAAGGGTGGCGCCAGTGGAATCAAACTTCCCCTTTATAGTGCCATCGTACGTGTTGAATGTTACCGCGTTTGAGAACGACGAGATTTTGTCTTGACAGTGTGTATGCAAAGAAAGTTTGACAAGATTCTCGACAAGCCTGACAAGAAACTCGTTGAGGAAAACGACGTTTAATTTATGACGATATTCTCGGTCGTGTGTACGAGGCCCAAGTGCTTTTTGCTGCCTATATGTTCCCCTTTTCAACCTAATAAAGGAGTTTGCATCAAAAGCTACATTGTGCAGTCATCCGTTGTTTGATTGAAGTATGATACTCAGTGGCAAGCTGTGTATTGTGGGCAAGGGTGGACCAACCTGGTGCAGTATGTTTTAAGATTGATAAGATAGTTGTTTCAACACTGACCTGCCTCTCCCGATACAACAGAACTTAGCAGACTAGTTTACCTGCTTCCAATTTTTTTTATAAGACTCATATTGGGCATTAAAGGGATACTAAAGGTTCAGTTTAAAAAAAAAAAAAAAAAAAACATGTCATACTTACCTCGTTTTGCACAGAGTGGCCCCGATCATCCTCGTCTGGGGTCCCACTGCGGCTCTCGCGGATCCTCCCTACAAGAGCTGACCCCCTCTGGGAAGCCCTCTCCTGAGGGGGTTACCTTGCAGGCACGCTCCCATGCGATACACTTGGCGACCATAGCCGCCAATTGTATGACTCGACCCGGCCCCCCCCCCCCCCCCCCCCGGTGCGCTGCGTCATTGATTTGATTGACATCAGCGGGAGCCAATGGCTACGCTGCTATCAATCATCCAATGGAGAGCCGACAAGAGTTGGGGGAAAGCAACGCGTGATTGGGGCTCAGGTAAGTAAAACGGGGACCTGGGGGAGTGGGGGAGTGACTGCAAGGTGTTTTTTCACCTTAAAGCGGGATTCCACCCGCAATTTTTTTTTTTCAAAAGTCAGCAGCTACTAACAGTGTAGCTGATGACTAATGTAAGGTCGGGCCCTTACATTAGTAGCTGGTAAAAACGTCTCCCTTACAGTAGAGCTGCACGATTAATCGCGAGAATATCGCGATCTTGATTCACCCCCCCGCGATCTCCACGCGGGATGACCCGCGATTTTTATATGTCGCCGCCGGTTCCACGTAACCAGCGTGGAACGCAAATGGCGGATGTCGGAACTGACGTCAGCAACCGGAACTGACGTCAGTTCAATGCGTGATGCGGCGCGCCGCTAGGCATGGGCGGTACAGTGTCTCAAACGAGGAGCACGGAATCAGATTCCCCATCAGAAAATAACCACAGGATCAAAGAGGGTGGGCGAAATAATAGTACCTGGGCTAATACGTACAGTTCACACAGCTGTGTTAATGCAAGGACTAGAAATGACATTGCACCGGAGTGCAAAAAACAGTTTTATACACTAGTTCTATTTGGGAGAAATTACAATGTGAGCTCCTTGAAGGGTATTGAGGAAATCAAATCACTGTGGGTCAGGAGGATTGATTTACATTTTTTTGGACAGAATTCCATAAAATATGTCCCAGGAAAACCATAATATCAATTCCAACATGGACAAGACACTCATAGCATCTCAGAGTAAAAAATTATCTCCAGCAATAGATAACACTGCTTTTAAAATGCGTCAGAAACGCAAGGTAGGAAAACATGGTGATGCACATTTATTTATTTATATAAATAAATCAAAAATAAAAATCACAAAAATTAAAATGCATACTAACAAAAGCACCATGCATTTTCGTGCAGCGGCATTAAAAAATAAAATAAAAAAAAGGCACATGCACTTTGGTGCTATTGAGGGGTGGCATGCAGTTCATTCTCATATGAATAGGCTGCTCTGCAGCAAGGCACATGCATTTTGGTGCAGCGGCATTAAAAAATAAAATAAAAAAATTGAGAATCGTGATCTTCATTCTCAGCAAAAGAATCGTGATTCTCATTTTTCCCAGAATCGTGCAGCTCTACCTTACAGTGGTCAGAATGCCATCTTCCCAGATAGCTCAAAAGATCATTGGGGTCATGCACCTGGCTCTACCAAGTGGTATCTACCAAGTGGCATTAACCCCAGGAACTATACAGACTCCATCAAATTGGAGATCAGCCAACCACAGCTCCAAGAAGATCTAGCAATCTCTGGAGGAACCATGGTTGAGAATGGCTGGCTGGTTTAATCCTAGGCTTCCAATATATTATACAGCATCCACCAGCTCTTGGTGATCATGGTTGTATATTGCTGGTTTTGTCATAGACTATTGTCCAAGAAAGGTTTTCGCATTTTACAATATTTAGGCGTGCCATTGGTTAATATGTACTGTGTAAAGTCTTCTTTCATCATTCTGAGTCTGAACCTTGCCTTATTGGCAAATAATTCTGATGCATTGGGCTGTGTCAAATAAAATACACCTAAATGGCCATTGCCTATATATAGAAGTTTAAAAATAAATCACTTTTATTAGTTTTAAAATTTTACAGTTCAGATTGCGATTTTTTGTTTTACAAATGCTTAATTTCATATAGTGATTCATTTATACTTTTAATATTCCTCAGCTCAGTGGAGATTCTTACGGCAAAGCACAAAGAATTCTGCGACTGTTAACCGGGGGTGGCCTAACTATCACTGGATCTCATATCTTATGTGGAGACTTTCTTTACAGTGGACACACGGTCATGCTGACCCTCACCTATTTATTTATCAAAGAATGTAAGATTATATGTTGTATATGTTGTTGAGTGAAACATTTTATTTTGGTTTATGCTTGCTATGTTTTCCTAACCCCTTCCCGCCTGCCTTGGGGCCCCCTTTAGAAAGTTCTTAATGCCCAAGAATAGACGGTCATTTGACCACTGTGATTGGCTGTCACAATGGTCACATGATCAGAAGCTGATCCAGCCAGCTACCAATGTTTTTTCGGGGCCAAGAGCTGTTTTTGGCCACTCAGTCTTTGTGCTGGGAGCGAATATAAACATTGTCTGCCCAGCGATGCATATGTGTGGCATGAGGGTGTTAAAGCCCAGCTGTTTGCCACCACACATATGGGTTTATTGGGTCATAAAGTGATTAAAGTGTATGTATAGCTGAAACTTTTTTAGTTTTAGAAAGAGTATGAGATGGTGTAAAACCCCTATCGGTTTATTTTTGCTGTTTGTATAGGGAAGTATTTCCTCCACTACTGTTATCACAACAGGTATCGCCACTAGAAGATTTACCATTACCTTTTGTTCTGATGACAACTGAAACATTTTGGATTTCCCATTACTATCTGTCTCAGCAACAATGGACACCAATCCATTAGAAGGGATAGATCTTCCAAGCAGGGCACAGACAGCATTTAAAACTTAACAGGGGTTCTAACCAGGGGTCAAGTCCTGGGGAAAAAAGTGTGGGAACTCCCACCCAAGATCCACTCCCCCACCAAAAAAATAATAATAATAATACGCTCATATGCATAATTACTAAACCGCATGTTTTTTTTTTTTTTCGATCCACTGTACCTTAGTAATCCTTTATGCTACTAGCCGCTTCCTGTATATGGATTCATCGGGTAGCGGGAACTTACTTCTTTCTAAATCCCGCGATAACTCGCGGCAGACCTCTGCAATGTCTCCTGTGAAAAATGACAAAAGCTCCCAGGAGAGATTGCTGCATCGAGGAAGTGACGGAATATCCGCACACTACCTGATGAATCCATATACAGGAAGCGGCCAGTAACATAAAGTAATAAAGGATTACTAAGGTTCGCCTGCCCCTGACAGTGACTCGAGGTGGGCATCGCCGCTTAGTGAAGGATTGGCTCGGGAGGCTCGGCTGCTCTCGGCTGCTCTAGTCCTGCAAAGGGAACTGCGTTCCTGCTGTAAAAAAAGTGCAGGAACTCCGTTCCCACGCGTTCCCGCAGGACTTGAGCCCTGGTTCTAACCTTTCCTTACTCCATCCAAACCCCCAAAAAAGCTTGTGATTATACATACATTTTAAGTCTCTAAATGGCTGTCAATAGATGCTTTTATCTGCAATTGCTTAAGAAAGCTGTTTTGGGATATTTTGATTACCCCTTCTCAAAAATGGGCTACTGTATGGTTATTTGGCTTTTGTATTGGTTTTGAACAGTGCATTAACAGGAAATGTTAGTCTTTTTACAGTGTATAACATATTATAGATTATACAGACTATTGTTGCAGCCAAATTTACTAACATATGCAGGCTTTTTTTCTGTTCATTCATTTTTATGGAGAGTTTATGCCCCATTGCAGTGGGGTTCCATGGTACAAGAATAAACAGAATATTAAGATAGCACTTGATATCTTTGAGTCACCTGGCAGTGCCGTGTAGGCTTTTTTTAAGTGTATACGGAGTGTGCTTCACTGATCTTCTCTCCCACTGGTAATCTATGAACCAGGTCTAACCTGACTGAAACTTTCACTAAAAGGCAATCAAAGTGCTGCATTAAAGCTGAACTCTAGGCAGATAGAAGATAAAGCATAAACATAGCAATAAGCAATAATTACTGTATTTATCAGCATATAACACTCACAGGCGTATAACACGCACCTTCATTTTAAGATGGGAGTTTCAGGAAAAAAAAAAAATTTAAATAAAGAAATTTGAAGCAAAAAAAGGGTCAGTGCCCATTAATGCAGCCTGATCAATGCCCACCTGCAGCCTCAAAATTGCCCATGAATGCAGCTTGATCAATGCCCATCTGCAGCTTCACAATTGCCCATCAATGCAGCTTGATCAATGCCCATCAGCAGCCTCACAATTGCCCATCAATGCAGCTTGATCAATGCCCATCTGCAGCCTCACCATTGCCCATCAATGCAGCTTAATCAATGCCCATCAGCAGCCACACAATTGCCCATCAATGCAGCCTGATTAATGCCCATCTCAGGGAGCGCTGTCAGATTACATACAGCGAGAATCTCCTGTTTACTCAGCGGCCTCTTTAATACAAAGTCCCGCCTCCTGGACCGGCTTCTGATAGACATAACACTGGTCCAATTCTGGCCCAGGAGACGGGACTTTCTATTACAGTGGCCGCTGAATAAACAGGAGATTCTTGCTGTATGTTATCTGACGATGCTCGTCTCGCCCCCCTCCCCGTTCTCTCTGAGGCAGCCCAAATTGCAGTCTTGCGTAGAACACGCACACACTATTTGCAACCAATTTGCAGGGTGAAAAAGTGAGTGTTATACGCCAATAAATACAGTAGCTTTTTTTCAGAATCTTCTATGTTTTCCCTTTAGGCTTTACCATTCACTTCTTGTGCTTCTTCTAAACTTAACACATGCAATCAGCCATCCAAGCATTGACCAGTCGCATCAATGCCCCTTGCAGTCGGGCAATGGGCATTGATGCCTCTATTGCAAATAGAAAGGGGGGTTTAAGAAGGAGCCCACAAGACAGACGGTATTAAGTGACCCAGACGGTATGCAGGATAAAAAGAGATACAGCTTTATTGGACTTTTTATAAAATCACACAAACAGTGTAGAAACACATTAGGCCCCGTACACACGAGGAGACATGTCCGATGAAAACGGTCCGCGGACCGTTTTCATCGGACATGTCTCCTGGGAGCTTTTGGTCTGATGTGTGTACACACCATTAGACCAAAATCCCCGCGGACAGAGAACGCGGTGACGTAGAAGACACCGACGTTCTCAAACACGGAAGTGCAATGCTTCCACGCATGCGTTGAATCAATTCGACGCATGCGCGGGATTTCGGGGCGCTGGTTACACGTCATAACCAGCGGACATGTCCGATTAGGTGTACTAACCATCGGACATGTCTGACGGACATGTTTCCAGCGGACAAGTTTCTTAGCATGCTAAGAAACTTTTGTCCGCTGGAAACCTGTGCGCTAGGCCGTACACACGGTCGGACATGTCCACGGAAACTAGTTTCAGCGGACATGTTCGACCGTGTGTACGCCGCCTTACACCTTTACCTAGCACCACTGTAACAACGTTTTTACGTATAAAATATCAAACACACACCAGGTCCAGTATCACAGCAACATGTGAGGAGAGGTATAATCATGGATTCAAACCCACAAATATTGGTATCCATTATGTCAAGGGCTTAACTGAGCCCTCATGTGTTGCATCATATTAATTAATGACACGACTGTGACCACATAGAGGGTGTAACAGATACTTCCATCTCAGTTTTTTGCTTTGCTTCTAGAAACCAAAACACCATTAACGCTGTATCCTGTTCCATTAAAAAAATCATATTGTCACCACTCAGTATCCCTGATTGCCGCCACACCAGTCATTTGATGATGCTGTACCGTACTGGTGACAGTATGTAAAACAATTTTTGAATGAAAAAATTATTTAATTCCTTCATTTTCCAAAAAATTGTGACAAAAAATTTGCAACTTCAAAAAAACTCATGCCTCTTACTAAATACCTCAGACTGTTTACGTTTCAAAAAGGGGTCATTTGAGGGGTATTTGTACTGTTCTGGCATTTAAGGGCCTCAAAAAATGAGATAGGCCGTCGGTACATCAGAAATTATCAATTTTCAAATATATATATCTATATATCTATATCTATATATACTGTGTGTGTGGGTATATATATATATATATATATATATATATATATATATATATATATATATATAGATATATATACACTGGCCCAGATTCAAGTAGAATTGCGCGATATTTGCGGGGGAGCAGGGCAACGATTTTGCCCTGCGCCCCGCAAATATTTTGCGCTGCCCTCGATTCACGGAGCAGTAGCTCCGTGAATTGCGAGGGCGCGCCGGCAAATTTGCCCGGCGTAAGCGCGCGCAAGTTAAATTAGGCGCGCTCCTGCGCCGAGCGTACATCGCATGCTCCGTCGGGAAACTTTCCCGACGTGCATTGCGGCAAATGACGTCGCAAGGACGTCATTTGCTTCTAAGTGAACGTGAATGGCGTCCAGCGCCATTCACGTTTCACTTACGCAAACGCCGTGAAATTCAAATTTCACGGCGCGGGAAGGCTGGCTATACTTTAGCATTATAAGTATATTTAATATTGCGCAAACAAAATTAGCGACGTGAATCTAGGCTGCCAACATAACAAAGAGGATGCTTCGTGAAAGATATGTGGAAAAATGTAGCGCCCAACAAATAAAGAAAAAGGAACCCTAAAAAAGGGATCTCTAAAGTACCAAAAAAAGAAGAAAAAACAATCCAGTGTTGGATAATCTTTCCATCAACTTTGGAATTGGTGTAAAGTGTACAACCATGTGAGGTAAATGTTAAACATATATGTGATAATAGATAAATAGCTATACCAGGTACCTTGTATGGGCACCTAGTTATATTATTTGGTCCAATGTTCTGGGACTCAAAGCCCTTCCTGCAAAAAGGCCACTAGTACAAATGTCCCAAAAGGGTGCACACTAGTAATAATAATTAAGTGATGAGTGAATGCAATCAGCTCTTACTCAACAAGTATGTGAGTGGATCCAGGAACAGTTCCTATTCACCAGATCAATGATGTATCAACATATACAATCCTGAGCTTACATGTGTAACAATCGTGCAACTTACTTTAAAATTCAAAACATTGCAATTCATTAATCCAAAATAAAAGCAATAATGGTGCAAATTCAAACATTAATAGTGGACACAGTCCTGCAAAATAAGTCCCGTGTTGGAAAATAAAAAATGCCTATGAAACTGGCACACACACAACAAGTCCTTGTGAGGGATGTGAAGTGGATGTATCTAAAGATTCTTCCAATTGTGAAATGGAGCAGATATCCTCAACCAGACAACCTTCAAAGATAACTCGATAAATAATAACTCGATAACATAAATCACTTTTATGTTCAAGGATGACTTGGTTGTTCAAAGGTTATATTGTGCCAGACGTCTCTCTGTCAGTAATGGCTCAAAACACATGCGGAAGAAGAAAAAATAGAGGTGCTCCTCATGGTGTAAAACTATTATATTTAATAGTATAAAAAACTCCAAAATTCACAATGCGTGAAGGGAATACAAATAAAATCATAAAAGAGCACACGTGATGAAAAAACAGCAAACCAGAAAAATCAATCACAAACGGCAAAATGCCAAAAATATAGCAGCAAACTCCCACCTTTGGATAGGTATGAGGAGTGTTTCAAAAGTTTAGAATGCAGCGGAGGGTGACCGTTCCAACGTATTTTTTCTTCTTCCGCATGTGTTTTGAGCCATTACTGACAGAGAGACGTCTGGAACAATATAACCTTTGAACAACCAAGTCACCCTTGAACATAAAAGTGAGGACTCCTGGATCCAGACAATCGGTCTGTACAAGCCTTGATGACCCTCCCACCGTACGGTGAGTTGAGGGTCCAACTGCTCTAGTAAGAGTACCCACTCATTTATTTATCGAGTTATCTTTGAAGGTTGTCTGGTTGAGGATATCTGCTCCATTTCACAATTGGAAGAATCTTTAGATACATCCACTTCACATCCCTCACAAGGACTTGTTGTGTGTGTGCCAGTTTCATAGGCATTTTTTATTTTCCAACACGGGACTTATTTTGCAGGACTGTGTCCACTATTAATGTTTGAATTTGCACCATTATTGCTTTTATTTTGGATTAATGAATTGCAATGTTTTGAATTTTAAAGTAAGTTGCACGAGTGTTACACATGTAAGCTCAGGATTGTATATGTTGATACATCATTGATCTGGTGAATAGGAACTGTTCCTGGATCCACTCACATACTTGTTGAGTAAGAGCTGATTGCATTCACTCATCACTTAATTATTATTACTAGTGTGCACCCTTTTGGGACATTTGTACTAGTGGCCTTTTTGCAGGAAGGGCTTTGAGTCCCAGAACATTGGACCAAATAATATAACTAGGTGCCCATACAAGGTACCTGGTATAGCTATTTATCTATTATCACATATATGTTTAACATTTACCTCACATGGTTGCACACTTTACACCAATTCCAAAGTTGATGGAAAGATTATCCAACACTGGATTGTTTTTTCTTCTTTTTTTGGTACTTTAGAGATCCCTTTTTTAGGGTTCCCTTTTTCTTTATTTGTTGGGCGCTACATTTTTCCACATATACTTTAGCATTGGCTGCCCCTACTATTAGAAGGGGCAGCCTTGCGCTAAAAGTAGCCGTACGGAAACTCCGTACCTGGCCTGCGCGGGGCCCGCGCAAGCTTGCGAATCAGTGGTAGTATGCAATTTGCATACTACACGCTGATACACAATGGGAGCGCCCCCTAGCGGCCCCCGCAAGAATGCAGCCTAAAATCTGCGAGGCATAAGAGCCTTATGCCGCGCAGATTTTAGCCTGCAGTCGGTGTAACGAGGTTCCTGAATCAGGAGCACTCGTTACACCGGAGCAAGTAAGCACTTGCGCTGCGTAACCTATGGTTGCGCCGGCGCAAGTGCTTCTTGAATCTGGGCCAGTATATCTATATATACATACCATAGTTTTTAGACACTATTTGCACACAAACCAAATAATATACACTTACTAGGATGTTTCTTTTTTTTTATCCAAAGACATATAGCAGAATGCATTTTGGCCTATGTTTATGAAGAAATTCGATTTTATTGGATATGTAGTATAACAGAAAGTAGAAAATATCAGAGGGGGTGGTTTAAAGTTTTCGGTCTTTCTTCGTTTATATAGCAAAAAATAAAAAAACAGTGATGATCAACTGCCACTAAAAGAAAGCTCTATTTGTGTAATATACAGTAATTATATACATTTCTTTTGCGCACAGTGTTGTATGATGACACAGTTGCCAGGGAAAAGCAAATAATGACCAAGCCACGAAGGGGGTTAAACCTTCCATAGCTTAGGTGGTTAAGCAATATTTAGAATACAAAAGGAGTGCGGCTTTAAATATGCAATAAAAACCCTAATAAAAAGTTAGAAAATATACTGAGGATCCCAATTTTTGCACAAAGACACTCCAGTGCAGAAGCTTCTTCTCACAAGATTCTCAACTTTCCCAGGATCTCCTCAGAAAGATTGTGACTTGGCCTGGGCACTGTGGATTAAAGCCTACAGTATAGTAAATATATTTTCTTATTGGTGCTTTTTCTTATGCCGCGTACACATGACCGTTTTTCATGACGAGAAAATGCAATTTTTTTAATTGGTCATTAAAAACGGTCGTGTGTAAGCTCCAGAGCATTTTTCTCGTCGCGAAAAATGGCCATTAAAAATTTAGAATATGCTCTATTTTTTCTCGTAGTTGTTTTTCTCATCGTGAAAAACGGTCGTGTGTACGCTTTAACGACGGGGAAAAAAACGTGCATGCTCAGAAGCAAGTTTTAAGACGAAAAATTAGCACAATCAGCCAAAAGGGTGGCGCCATTCGTATGGAACTTCCCCTTTATAGTGCCGTCGTATGTGTTGTACGTCACCGTGCTTTGCTCGAGCATTTTTTTTCACGATCGTCAATATGCAAGGCAGGCTTGAGAGGAATCACGTTGAGAAAACCGTCGTTTTTTTCCATGTCACGAAAAACGATCGTGTGTACGAGGCATAACAGCTGTAATGTGGTGATTTGTAAGGGGTAGAGAGAAAGGGGCTGATATAATAAGCAAACCTTGCATTACATTGCAAGATCTGCTTTGAAGGGATTCATTCATTGTAAACTTACCTAACAATATCTTCAGTGATCTAATACAAATTTGTACTGTACCATTTTCAGCTGTAATTTAATTTAATTTATTTTTTTATTAACTAAATTGCAAATAACATACATCATTGAAAAATTAATCTGCGCATTGACCTGATTTCCTCCAAAATGTTGCTTCTAGAAACCAAAACACCATTAACTCTGTATCCTGTACCATTACAAGAATATTACTTTGTGGGTCAGGCCACTTATCTCTTCTGTGAGACGGAAGGTATAAAATGATGTAATGATTTCTTTTTATAGATTCATTTTTTCTAGAACAAAGAGCTGTGTCTGTGAAGTGATCATTTTCACAACACTGTTAGAAAATATAAAGAAGGTTTTTTCTTATCTATCCACTGGAATTATTTTGCTGAAAATTCCATTTAGCCTCATACATTTTCGTTTTAGCATGCCCTCCTTTTTTCGGTTCTTTTCTGTTTTGTTTTTGTTATGCTGCTCAAGTTACAAGAATGTGGTTTTCTCCCACATCTTGAGGTGTTTCCACTCCTGCTGTGTGAATAACATGAAATATTGAAATAATTAAGCATCCAATGGGAAGAGTTGGACACCTTGCAATAGCCTTGGCAGGTGTGTAGCCTTGGGAACTCTAGTACAGGTATCTAACGATTGCCCTGAAGTAGATGTTTGCAGAAAAAACTCTCATAGGAAGTGTGAGTTTTCCAATATTTGTGAGTTATAACAGATTTGGCACTTTCATGTTCTCTCTTGCAGATTCCCCTCGTCACTTTTGGTGGTATCACTTATTCTGCTGGCTGCTGAGTGCTGCAGGGGTCATTTGTATTTTAGTAGCTCACGAACATTATACCGTCGATGTTATTGTAGCTTACTACATCACTACTAGACTCTTTTGGTGGTATCATGCAATGGCTAATGATAAGGTAGGTAAAATATCAGTTAATCTGCAAGCTATTCTACCTATGTTTCTTTCTCTATGTCAAACTACAAGAATTCACCTTGAATACAATTTGAGTCCTGGAATGTTTGACTTAATGTTTGACTTAACAGCCAGTCCTGTTCAACAAAGTGTTCCATGTAATTGGTTGGACCCTGAGGCCTCGTACACACGGGCAAGAATCTCGTCAGGAAAAAAACGTTGTTTTTTCCCGACGAGATTCTTGGCAAGAATCTCTTGCCGCCCGAGTGTACACACAGACCTTTCGAAAGAACCACGGTTCTCTTGAAAGGCTAGAACGCGGTGACGTCATCGCGTATGACAAGCATGCGCTCGTCACATTCGATGCCGTCGCCGCCATCTTGCTTCACCCTACCTATGCCGTGGAAGCTACCGCGCATGCGTCAAAGTCATTTTCCACGGCGACCAGGTAAGTATACACACTCTCGGGTTTTTCTCGGCAGGAAAACTGACGAGAAAATAGAGAACATGTTCTCTATTTTTCTCGTCTAGATTCTGGGCAGTTTTCTTGTCGAGAATCCTGAAAGCCTCGTACACACACTCGGTTTACTCGGCAAGAAAGCTCTGCCAGCAGTTTTCTTGCTGGTTCTTGCTGAGTAAACCGAGCGTGTGTACGAGGCTTCATTTATTGATTATTAACCCCCTGAATGGTAGCTATGGTTTGCTTCTATTACTTGTAACGGTCAGTCTTCTCTACAAAGAGGTTCTTTATGTTAGCAGAATATATACCCCTTAACCACTTAAGACCCGGACCAATTTGCAGGTTAAGGACCGGGCCACTTTTTGCGATTCGGCACTGCGTCGATTTAACTAACAATTGCGCAGTCGTTCGACTTGGCTCCCAAACAAATTTGGTGTCCTTTTTTCCCACAAATAGAGCTTTTTTTTGTGGTATTTGATCACCTCTGCGTTTTTTTTTTTTTTTTTGCGCTATAGGTGTTTGTATGGTACAGGACCTTTACTAAAATTCCATCAGGTCTCAGAGCATATGGGTCCTGACCTAAACTGGCCTTGCCTTTTCTAACAAGTAAAGTAGAGAGCTGTATAAAGCACAGGATTTCCATTCTACAGGAGTAATTCAAGGAATTATAGCCCTTTTCAAGGAATAAAACCCCTTAATTAATGTGCTTACTTCTTTGTACCTTTAATTTTTGGACAGTCAGTGTATGGGTGCAGATGATTGCCATGAGCTTGGGTATTAAAGTTTGCATTAGCAAGCTGTTATGTCCCAATTATATGAGTGTACATTTTTCTTGGCTAATTTAAAGATTATTTAGAGTACATCCTAATGATCCCTATTAAAGTGATTCTTAAGACTTAAAGATTTGTTTAACCTTAATGCATATGCATTAAGGTTAAAGAAAAAAACAGTTGCAGAAGATTCCCTTCAGCCCCTTATACTTACCTAAGCCCGATCTCAATCCAGAATTGTGCATTAGAGCAGCTGCTCTCTTGGCTCTGTCACACCTCACTGAGCAAACTGATAGTTACCACTGCTGTCAATCAAATCCCATGATGGAGGGGGGCCAAGCCCCACTGTCTGTGTCCATAAAAGGAGGCAGTGGAGCTCAGGAGCGAGTCCGAATGAGTGCCGACATCCCCATATAAAGCTTCTTTCAATGGTTAGCATTCTGTGGGCGGAAGAGCCAGGAGCGCCAGCCAGGGAATCCAGAAGAGGAGGTACAGGGCTACTCTTTTCAAAACCATTGCACAAAACAGGTAAGTATGACATGTTTTTTATTTTAATAATTATTGTTAATGTAAAATTATATATATATTATTATTTTTTTTTTTAAAGGAAGCTTTACAATCACTTTAAAATATCTCTTTCTTATGACCATAAGGTGTACCCTGCATAGATTTTAATATTATCCATCATATTTAACAAATCCTTTATTAACTTTATATAACTTAGACATGCAGTCTGTCAAATCAGGGTCACCATATTTAAAGATTCTTTCGTATTCTGAAGGATGAAACAATGTATATTACAAGTTTCCATGTATTGACTAGATTTGAAACTTTCTGGAAAATGTAATA